>NC_135761.1:44704774-44794774 GCF_052425735.1 Oculina patagonica
GCAAACTCCATCACCTTAGATTTCAATAGTTCTGACAATTGTCCGCCCGCCAAAATTAAACCCTAAACCCCACTAAACTAGAGTAGCTTGCTAGAACATGGATGCCAAGGAAACGGCAATCCACAAAAGCAGAGTCACATTAAGCAAAAGCGTGACACTAAATAATGTCTGCAGATTAAAAGGGAAGGAAAAGTTACAAAGCTTGGCTATACAGTAGAACCCTGGTAAATCGAACTCGGATCACTCGAACAACCCCGCTAACTCGAACTAATTTCCATTTCCCTTGGATTTGACCCCGATAACTCGTATTTCGGTTCTTAAAACTCACCACGGATGCCTATTGATTAGAGCAACGGACAGATCAAGTATTTGACAATCATTTTCCACCCTTATCATAAGAATGTAAGGTCGTGTTAGAGTTTCTGACAAGATAAGTTCAATATGCACTGTACTGTATACTGAAGTGCTAAAAAATCAGTAAACTATCAATTATTAACTTGGCAAATTACATATTCAATCGACCCCGATAACTCGAAACCCCGCTAACTCAAACTGTTTTTCGTTTTCCTTCAAAGTTCGACTTACATATACCGTATTTACTCGAATAAGCGCCGCAGCACTTCTTTAATTTTACGCGCATCAAGTGCGCCGCTTATTTGAGGGCGGCGCTTATTGGAGGGGGCGCTTATTTAAAATTTGGAAGCCACAAGGAATCTTATCTTTTACAGTTATTGAAAAGAGCGTCTTTTGATTGTCAGTATTCCTCTCTTGCTGAGACAGAAGTGGCGCTAACTGTCCTGGCAAAGTTTGCGTCCTTCACAACATTTACAGAACTACGTATTGTAAGAGTGTTGAATAGAAATAAACTTATGGGAGACCGATAAAACAATCACTCATAACTGCAAAAAATCTCTTTTGATGCAAGGAAATGTTTAAGCTTGTTTTAGAGTCCTACAAAGCATGTAGGGCCGTTTTTAGTTTAACGAAATTCCTCAAATAGGCGCCGCATTAGGACTGCGGCGCTTATTAACTTTTTTGTCCCAAATGCGGCGCTTATTCGAGGGCGGCGGTTATTGGGGGGGGGGGGGGGGGGGGCGCTTATTCGAGTAAATACGGTATGTTTGATGAAATCTTTTCCTAGATCCTTCATGTGGCTCAATATTATCCTCAGCGGAGAATAAGTTTTACATACCAAAGCCAAACCCAACGACAAAGCGAAAGACAGTAAAGAGCCAGATGCCATTCGGAAAAGCTGACAGCAGACCAAACAGGGAAACTATACAACCAGCACCAAATATGATGGTTTTTCTGCCCAATTTGTCTGATAAAGTGCTGATAAGGATGCTTCCGATCAGCGAGCCAAGAAAGACCAAGGAGGACGAGATAGTACCGTACAGTTCCTTGTCACACACCAAGTCAAACTGTAAAGAAATCAGGATAGGTTACAGTTGGAACGAGTGAAACGTTTGTCTTTGAAAAAACGAGAGCACTTTTTAAAAAACAAGTTTTAAATTTGAAACGTTAATTTCAGTGTTTCAAGGAAACAAGTATGAAAGAGACGCTGAACTTTTCTTTTATTAACATGCGCCACATTATGATTATTGATTTCTTACAAAAATCTGTTTCACCGAAGTATACGTACAAACATTTTGCCTTCCGCCATCTAGAAAGTCATGGGAATGGTCCTTTTTCGTCTTAGCATAATAATTAATCTTACATCATTTTCGTGGTTTTTTTTTTTGTCTGACAAGGAAAGTGTTTGTTTACTGCAACAACAACAACATCAACAAAAACAAGCAAAATAATTAAGAGTTGTGGCAGTTACCTCCGTGACAACTGACGTGTAGTCGTCAACAAACTCCCAAGCTTCTCTGGAGATATCACACCTGTGAAAAAAGTTGTCATCTCCAGGGTACACGGTTCCGTTCACTTTACACTCGCTGCTGTTACCATTCTGGACGCAACGCCAGCCAGGTTCAGCAGCGATGAATGTAGCCAGCAGCGTTGGCCAAGCAAACCAGCACCAGGCAAGACAGTTTGCATAGATTAACAACAGTAGTTGATAACGACCGAAGTTGCCAATTTTCTCCAAAACTTGATCAGCGGTTGACGCCATCACTGCCTTTAAGATAAGAAAAGATAAAACGTTTAGTTTGCTTGCACATGTATTCTGAAAGCTTTGGCTCACCATGCAAATCGATTTTTTTTACATTAACTGAGAGCTTTTTGGCGGGCTCATTGTATTGGTCAAGAGCTGTTGTACGGTCGGTGGGAGTGACCATGGAAATTGCGTAACTTGTATCGCAACGTAATGAAAATTTCAGAGACTTGAGAAATTGTCGCCACTTGTCCAACAAACACAAACTTTTGGAAATAGTTTCACTTCAATTTAAAATTCCACAAAGTACTTAAAAATAGTGTTTCGAGGCCAGTTTAAGAAGCCATCTTGTTTTGCATGAAATCGAGGCCATCTGTGGCTACCAGTTTCCCGGCCGAGATTTGCCCCTGCAAAAATCAAGCGGGAGAGGCTTATCGTGTGTCCTTACGCGTACGTCTGCGCGCGCAATGCGGCTCGATTCATTCCCGCATAACAGTACACAGGCATACCAACTCAAAAGACACAGGACACAAAATCAAAATTAGGCTTGCGCTCTCCTTCGTCGAACGCAAAAAGAATTCCAATGATTCCGAGGTGATTTCCCTTTTTTTGCTGCTAATTCCGACAAAGTTTCCGCTTGATATTCCACGCCACCGATATATTACTCAGTGACTTGAAACATCAGGTGAGAAACCCGGCTGAAAGTGGAAAAATAACTCGGCGGCGTGAAACATCAAGCGGAAAAGCCGCCGCTGTTCGCATTTTACACTCGTGCATGCATTGATATCAAAACCTTTTCGAGTAAAAGAAAGCTATGGTGACGTCTTTCTTAGCAACGGCTTGATTGACACGTTTGCACCGTTTCCCGGCCCGTTTTGTTTAAAAGAAAGTCGGTTTTTTGTTTTTTTTTTTTTTCATCTTTTTTTTTTTTTTGCCCTTTTTTTTTTTTTTTCCTCTTCTTTCCCCGTGCCTTTTTTTTTTTCTTTTTTCCCCTTTTCTTTTTTTATTATTAATCAGGCCGAAAGTACTGGCTACACTCAGTCTTGACAATTTGGGATTTGCTTCAATGTGTAAAAGCAATAGTTTCACAACACAGTGATAGCTATCCTGTACGTACTTTGTCGCAGAACAAATAGAAAAAAAAAAAAACAGTAATCATTGTGTCGATCAGATTTAAATTATTTTTATTTATTATTTATTTCTTTTTATATATTTTTTTTCATTATTAGCCCCCTTCCTCTGTTCAATAAAATGGCCACGTAATTCATCTGTCCGAGCGAAACTGTAACGAGAAAATAGATACCGATAAAGTTTGCTTTTTTGAAATTTCAGCGACAGTTTAAACGTGAATTGTAATGAGGTTAAAAGTTATGCTTAAGTGAGGTTTTAAGTTTTGTTTATATTTCACAAATACATTTAGCATTTTATATCATTTATCAACAGCGTTTACTAATTCCTGCATACTTATTACTAATTTCCAAATAAACGCGGCGGTCAGAATCATTGTAAGCCTCAATTGTACTGTTTTTAAACAGTAGCATATGACAAAGAAAGGCTATCTTGTACATATTAACCTTAAAAAGCAAATAAAGAAAATATTGTATTTTAAAGCACCCAGTGTGTCGATCAAATTCAAAACAGGCATGCAATAACTACGTACGAACTTAAATGGCTGTAGGGACAGAGACATGAAGAACAGTTTCAGAATAGTTTCATGATGCAATACAAAATAAAGTGCAGGACACAGGAACGGCTATAGCTAGTGCCAGACTTCGAAATCGTGGCAGAACGGAATGACTTAAAGCGCGGACACGATCAGAGGAAAAAATAACGAAAAGGAGGTTCATGACCGATTTGGTCTCCGTCGGCAGTGTGTATTTTTCTCGAACACCTCTTTGTTTCGCCGACTGTAATCTCTGCTGGTAAAGTACGTTAAGAAAGCATGTGCTTACCAATTGAAAGCAAGGCGCAGTATGTCGAAGCAAAACTTACCGTGTAGCAGATCAGAGCGATTCTCTGGCGTTTACTTTAATCGGTAGCAGTCCGTTGTGAGGCAATTGTATTATATATGTATTATGGGTATTTTAAAGATATTAAATGGACACACCCTGCGGCAAGATATAATATCTGCACTGTGGTAATGAGAAATATTTATCATTATTAATCAGTCCGAAAATACTGGCTACACTCGGTCTTGACAATTTGGTATCAGAATATCTCTCAGGCGACAAAGCTATCGAATCCCCTACTGATTTAGGGGAAAAAAGATGCAAATAGGTTCAATGTATAAAAACAACAGTTTCATAACAGTGAAAACTATATCCTGTAAATACATTATCGTAGAACAAAAAGCCAAAGTGCCTAGCGCGTTGATTAAATTCGAAATAGGCACTTATTCCATACGACCTTAATGCGTCTACTGCAGGCACATGGAAAGACAAGTTTCATAAAAAAGTTTAATGGTATTGCAAGATAACTTGCCTTATTTCCTTCTTAAATAAATAATAATGGATTGATGTGTGGAGAGAAAGAACTCAGAAAAACATTCTGAGTTCACAGATGGGACTCGAACCCACGACCTTCCGTACACCAGTCGGACGCTCTAACCACTGAGCTACTAAGAACTCTAATGGTGAGCAGTGGTCAACATCCTTGTTTCCACAAAATTGCAGAAAATCTGGGGCGTTCAAATAGCTGCGGTAACACTCGCCTATGGCTCATGCTTCCAAGGCTGCTAAGGCGTGTTATCACAAACATTTTTTGAAAATATAATTTTTATCGTTATTCCTAATTTTCTCCGTTCAATAGCCACGTGATTTAGCTGTCCGAAAGAAACTGCTACATGAAAGTGTCCAATATCATCCGAATAATATTTGCTTTTTTGTAATTTCAGGCATGTTTTAATGTGATTTCCAATGAGATATAAATTAATGGCAAAAGTGTGGTCTAAAGTTATATTTATATTTCACGCTTATTCAACAATGTGTATCATTTGGCAGCAGCATACTAATTCCTGCATTCCAATTTCTTTTATTCCCCCCCCCCCCCCCCCCCCAAAAAAAAAAAAAACTTAGCAGCCAGAATTCCATATCATATTAAAAGCTATTCTTGGTTTTCACGTAACGTCATCAACATTCTAAAATCCACAATCGCAAGAGCCCTGAGTTATCATCCTTCACTGGCGATTTTCTACAATCTGGACAGTTGAAGTTGTGGGGAAATGTTTATGCGAATGTTAACTTGTTCATGAGGGTTATCTGACCGCTTTGTAGCAGAATTTAATGCCATGTGTTTTCATTGATTTCCGGCGGCCAGGTTGGAGTCCAGGCAGTTGGGCTCCAACATGGCGTTTCCATATAGCTGTGCTCTCAAAATTTGCGTGAAACATTTTGACGGATAACTCGAGTACGGAATAACGCACAGACCTGAGACTTGGACAAGAAGATTATCTAGCACTTTTCTACAACCTGTAATATTCTTGATTTTTTTTTACTCAATAGTTTTGGATTTTCGCGACGTGACAGTGAAAACCATGAATTCTTACCGTACTATATCGTGGGAAAGCAAAAATTAAAAGAAAAAAAATAAAATTCAAAAGCGCCCAGTACGTCAAACAAATTCGAAGTCGGCAATTATTTCTTATGTCCTATATAAGTCCACTGCATGCAGGCACATAAGAAAAATAACTTCTGCATAAAGATAGTTTCCTAATCAGTGACTGCAATATAAATGGCAGGATACTGAGCGGCAGCTACTGCTAGACTCTCAAACTGTGGTAGATCGCAATGATCGCGGACGAGATCAGACGAAAGAAATATTTCACTATAATACTACCACTTCCTTATCCCGCAGATCTTTGATCTTTCAGTGTTAAATTCCTTCTTTCGTACCTCATATATTTTTGACTTTTCATAGATACACTTTCATAGAATTCAGTAAGGAAGTCGATCAGAATTAAATGATAACAGTCATGGCATGGTTTAAAAGTGAATAATACTAATGTCATAATCAGTTTTTATTAAACCAACCCCCATCGAGTTCGTCCTCTCCACGTTGTGGATGAAACCATGCCAACAGCCGTTATAATACATCACGTACAAGCTTGTACAAAATGTTAATGCTGAAATGGATTGATTGATTGATTGACTGATTGATTAAATTTTCGATCGATCAATCGATCGAGCGAGCGACTGATAGACTTAACAGCCCCCTTGGTGTGGCAGATGTATTATTCTTCGCAGCAAGACTTCGCAGCCGTTGTATGGGCTCGTCACGCAATGCTCCACCAGGAGAGATCGTTGCGTGACAAGCCCAACAAAAGAGACTATGCTACTGGTCTCTCCATTGCGTAAACGTACCCCCAATCGAGCAGCCCTCGATACCTACCACGACAAGACCAATTTCTACACTCTTTTTTTTTTCTATAAGAATATATTTTATAAGAATATCGAGGCTGAAATTTGCGAAATTTTAAGAATATTTTACAGTAAGAATAAGCCCGAGGCTGAGATTTTGAAAAGAAAATAATTTTGTGTCTTGAAAATGTGTTTCAACTTAGCCGTCAAAATTCTTCCTTTCTCTAAATGACAAAACTAGCCAAAAAAAACAACAAAAACAGCACTAGCCGTATATGTTTGATTCTTTCTAACATTTCTGCAAGAAGGTATTCACTTGTAACTGTTACTCCACTACATTCTAAAACAGAAATGCCATCGCTAAATCTAATGATCTAAGAATATTTACAAGAACATTTTAGCTTAAAATCGACAGAAAAATAAGAATATTCAGCCTGGGCCAGAAAAAAATATTGTTATTACTGTAATATAAAAAGAAAAGAGTACAAGATATCGGAACAGATGAATTCCCAAATGACTGCTCGCGGCAAATGTCCGTGTAAGACTGGGTTTAGTCGCGGTTTCGGCCGAGAGGGACTTGACACTAAAGTGGAAAAAAAATGGCGGCCTACTCGCTTCGCCGTCAATTTTATGCCCGAAAGCAAAGAAAAATACCTTGATCTGTTTATTTCAGCGTTAGCATTGATATGTTCAGAAGTGGGCAAATTTATTTCCTTTACGATAAAGTTGTTGTCTAGACGCTACGCTTTGAGATCAAGCCGGTGTCGAGAGCTTGAATTCAGTCGCCATGGTGAGTTACGAAACATAAACTGTTGTTAATCGGTGGACATATCTTTTCTGTTAATTGAACTGATTAGCATTTTATGATTTTCTTCTATTGCTCTGCTACTTTATTTCCTTTTTCTGCTGTTAATGAGGCGAGAAGTTTCCAAGATTTCCCTTTCAATGCCGATTGTTCAAATGCACACATACAGTAACCTTAACTATAACGTTATTTTTTCAATAATTAATACCAAAGAGCTAAGCTTACAATAAATTTAATATCAAAAGATCGAATTCCCCCTAGCCATACGGCTTATGTACAACAGACTGATGTTTGGAATTTTTAAATTTTGAACTTGAAACTAGTGCATCTGACACAAGCTACGTGTAATAATGCTCATGTGATTTCAAAATTTACGAAGTTAAATTCATCAAATGGGAGAGAAATGAGAGGGAAATTAAGTATACAACTCAATGTAGATGTTGTGGTTTAATTTTTTATTTGGTTGAAAGTTTTCAAACCATTTGATTTTTATATCTCATTTCTCTCATTTTCATCATCATAATTATCTGAAACCAAAGGAAATGAATCAAACTGGTATGAAAAATTTTAAACCAAAGATAAAATTAAACCACAACATAATATATACATTTTGTTCTTAGTTAGACAAAATATTAAAGCAGTAGCCATTCTTGATTATAGCTCAAATGTATACACTTGTAAAGAAGTTTTTATTTTTCTATTTTTTTTTATTTTTTTTATTTTCTGGTGCACCTGTAATTTGCAGTAAACTAGCTTTTTAGCTAAGCGTGCTGACCAGGTCAATAAAGATTGTATCAATTGTATTGTACACGTACACCATTATGATAATGCTGTTGATTTCAGTCGAGCAAGAAGGCAGGCGAGTCTGTGAAGGTCGTTGTGAGATGCCGGCCAATGAATGAGAAGGAAATAGCCCAGGGACATCGAAGGTAGGCTAGTACCCAGCAGTAACAATGACATTGTTATTCTAGTTTGAAGAGCGAGTAGGGACTTAGACAGTCAAATGAATATTGGAAGCGTGTAGAGTTGTCAAAGTTGTTGGTTTTGTTTATTAGCTGTTTAGGTTCGTGAACATTCTCAGCGGCATGCAATAAATTATTTGATTTTGAACTGCCACGGGCCTTAGACATTGCTATAATAACTATTTATTAGGTAGGGCTCCCACAGGTCAGAAAATGGTCAGGGAAAAATAAAATTCTTGAAGTTTAGGGAAAAGTCAATTGATGAGTTTTATTTTGAGTTAGAGAAAATTTAATTTTTTGAAGAAAAGTCTGAGGGAATGGAATTTATATATAACACCTCTGATTTAATACCATTGATGGCTGGAAGATTTGTTCTGGTCAATGATGATCGCACTAATTTTTTTTTGTTTTGGAAGCAGAGAAGGGACTGCCCCTACTATATCTGACATTTTGTATTCATTTGGTCCGAGAAATTTCATTTTTACTGGGAAAAGTCAGGGAATTTTAAAAACTGATATCTGTGGCAATCATGCATCTATTAGCATAACTCAGCTGCTGATTGGCTACAGAGGTGCCCTCTATTGATCGATGGAATTTTATAATTTTATAAATTAAAACCTTCAATAATTCAATTCTAGCAATTGTTTAATAGATCAGCTGCTGGGCTATGTAAAACAATTAGACGGCTCGCTCTCGGTTTCTACCGGCTTTTGATAGTTGGTGAGGGGCAAAGCCCCTCACCAACTATCAGCCGATAGAAATAGAACAGAATATGAGTTACCTAATAATTAATGGTTACCATGTACATTACACATGTATCTAAATTGTTTTTCTTCGTGTTTATGTTAAGAATAATAGAGATGAACGTCAAGAAAGGGACAATTGAGATCACCAACCCAGCCAAGAAAGAGGATACCCCACGCATGTTCACCTACGATTCAGTTTATGACTGGAAGTGAGTTTACCATAAATCATTTAAAATATCACAAGTTTGCAGTGCAACTACTCCAACCAAGGCCACCTAAATAAACCTGTGCAAAATAGGGAATGAAAATATGTTAACAATAGATTTCCCACAAATTGTGGATCTACACCAGCTGCATGCTACAGAAGCAACAAATTTGGCACCATTTTTTTGTTTTAATTAACATACAAACACTATTAATCAATTTGTGAAGACTTTGCTTGGGTGGCTTGGTTGGAGTATGTTTTGGTGGTAAGAAAATTCTTAACCAGGAGTAAGACAGCAAGACACTGACGCATGTGCTGGCCAGTGGACTTGTGTCCAAGTACGATTGGGAGTGGGGAGACTTAACCCTAAATTTGTGTTGTTTAGGGCAAAGTTAAAATGCTCAAGTGACTCTTCTTGTCTAACAGTGTTGGGATAAGAACGATATACAGGAAAATGTCATGATTTTAGCTTTTTTTAACATGTCTTTACTTTTTATATCAGCTCAAAACAGATTGATCTCTATGATGAAACATTTAGGCAGTTAGTGGACTCTGTACTTGAAGGGTATAATGGTGAGTTTGCAGTTTTGATTATTATTTAAAGGTACATGTAACAGTAACAATGTTATTTTATATAATTTATTATTAAATAAACTTATTATTTTTAGGCGGTGACGCCTATATGTTGTCGCCCGTGGACGGGCAATGTTACGATTACTCCAACCGAGTAGCACTGGGAACTATGCACTTTGATTGTTTACTCAGTTTCGGTACGCCATCTTTGATTGTCATGCGTATGAATCAACTTAGAGTGTACATAATGCAAAACGCGTTTGATTTCTACAGTGGAACGGAGGTATGGAGCCAGGAGAGAATGATGTACTGGATAATTGTGAGCTCGCTTACAGAACTTTTTAACCGTTGTACGTATATTCATCAAAATCGGCATACGCGATAAGAATTTGACGAGTGAAGGCCGGTTAGTGTCATAACTTTTGAGACCGTTCCAGTATAAAAAGGCTGGCCAACCGATGGCAGTACAGTATCTTGATTAGATTGCAAAGGTGAGCTATTTGGCGTGCATTGTTTTCGATAATAATGTAAGTTTAGGTTAATGTTATTTCCTCTTTCCTTCGCGACTCGCCATTTTTCTTTTTCTGTTTTAGATAATATTTATCTCGAGCCATTAAAAATAAAACAGTGACGGTATCCGTATTCCTATTTGTATGAGAAGCCAGAATTCTAAAAGAATTTCTACCCAATTGCTGATTTAGCTGATCTAAAATGTTTTGTTTGATAAGTTGCATAAATAAATGCAAGTGATTCTTGTTAGCGGTGTTGACTTGATTACATTTCAATACGAAAATGTCACACAATCTTCAGTATCGACTTTGTGTGGAAATCAATCCTAGGCCTTTCTGTTGCCCGAATAATGAAGTTCATAATAATTAAATGTGCTTATTTTATTATACTGTACGTATGTAATGTATTGCAAGTTCTTTTTGTAGTTAAAGCAAATCAAAAAATTAAAATAAATAAAAAATGCAACTTCTGGGATCAACATTATAAAGCGTCATCGCCTGTGCATGCATGTATGCGTGCCGGTTATTTTAAGTAGATATGAAAATAGCAGATCTAGGCAAGGAGCAAGGCACCCATGGGGCAAAATAATGTAAATTATGTATAAAAATGTTGAAAGAAAAAAGTTATGCACTCACTTGCAGAATTTAAGTGTGGGCATGTGACACGATGACTACATGTACTTTAATAATTACATACTGCAAGCTGTCTTGTCATAATTTTTTGCATGTGAGCATGTGACTTTTCTTTTTTTTTAACATTTTACTTTCATATTAACCCAAAGAGCCCATTGCCTAGGTTTGCCACTGGCAACTTAACACTGCTAATATTTTATCTGTCTGTCAGGTGATCTGTGACAAAACATGACATTTCTCTTTACTATTTAAAGTTTGTGATTAACATACTGTACCGTACATTCTTTACTAGGTACAATCTTTGCTTATGGGCAAACAGGAACAGGAAAAACATTCACCATGGAAGGTAACATCAATTCATTTAACCTTTATATATGTTGTGGTTTAAATTTTTCTTTGATTCAAGATTTTTCAAACCAGTTTAATTTTTATTTTTCGTTGCATCCATTATCATAATCTGAAACAAAAGGACATAAAAGTCAAACTCAATTGAAAATTTTTAACCAATGGTAAATTTAAACCGCAACTTACATATACTACATTGTTGAAAGAACAAGGAAGAGTTTGTATATCATGAACCTACATGTACTAGCAAATATTTTATCTACAACTCATGTAACTATAATTATTAGCTTTTTTTAACTTTTAGATCTAGTCAATAATGTGTATATAGTTAGTATATTTTAATATTTTTAAGTTTTAATATTGTAATGCGCTTTTGCTCATTTACATGTTAAAAAGCGCAATATAAATTCATAAATTATTATTATTATTATTTGGTGTGGGTATTTGCACAAGATATAATCATGGCTGATCAATACAGTTCACCATTGCTATTGTGGCCATGTGTTATAATCTTGTTAAGGGACCAGAAGTTTCCCTTGCATGCTATGGGGTGCTTTTAGATTGGCTGGAGGGTGAGTGTAAGTTGCCATGGCCCATGAAATGTCAGTGGCAAAGTTGACAAAAACCAGAGAGTGCCAGAGGGCCCAGGGGGGGGGGGGGGGTACTCCAGATTATAAATGACGGGGATGATCAAAGGATTTTTCTGGGTTTGAAATTTTTGATTCCGTTTTTTTGAGGGCTGGAAAATTTGGCAAGTATTTACTCCGGATTGTAAATGACGGGGATGATCAAAGGATTTTTCTGGGTTTGAAATTTTTGATTCCGTTTTTTTGGGGGCTGGAAAATTTGGCAAGTATTTTTTGGGATGTCTTGATTTATTAAAATAGAGATTTTTGGGGTATTAAAGACGAACAACAAATGTAAAGTGCCTTACTTGGCGTGGCCTTGAGTGTATTTCTGCGAATAAAGTACAAACGAACGTGTTTTGCTGCTGTTTAATAGTTAACGATGGTGTCGCTTTACAATGCATGTGTCAGACATTGTGGAATTTTAAAAACTGGTTACACAATAGTCTGCAAATGTCCTGTGGTGTATGGTCACTGGAATTACCTTTTGTTGTAGTGAATTTTTTATCTCTTTCACTTATGATTTGTGGCTTTTAAATGTGACGTTCACTAGGGTAATTCGACTAGGGACTTTTTAACTGCGCTGCGCAGTTCTTGCTCTGCACAGGGTTTTTTTTTGTCGGTGAGTAGACTGATGCCCCCGCTCGGCCAAACGTCGAGTCACGCAACGTCACGTAGGAATAAATCAGTTACCTTTGGAAACTTTACGAAAATAAGGTCTACTAAGCATGTTTAATGTAAAGTGTTCGATTTTTTAAGTGTTTGACTCAAAAGAAATAATTAATTTTTATGCTATGAAAGAAAAATATATTTTAGCGGACTTGATACTGTGCGTAAATACTATTACGTTCGTGTCAAAGAATGTGCTGACATGACAACTTTCACTTTCACAAGGCTTTGATTGTGATCGGCCAGTCACGCAATGTTTAAAAAGCTGTTATTCAGCTACTTATGCAAACCTTACGAATCCTTTGGCCTTCATTTAGCAAGTTTAGTGTGAAATATTCAATTTTTAAGCGAAATGTATTTTTCTTTCTTTACTCTGCTAAAAACAGCTCAAGTGTTCTTCTCAAATTTGATTTAAACCTTTGCTTCAATATTCTATTGTAGGAACGATTGTTCAGTGTTTAAACATTAATTCGATACAACACTGGATGCTGATTCAATAGATTGTCTGGCTTCACGGATCAGGATCGTGGGAATCTGACTAGCATTACCATACAAGAAAATATTTAATTGCAGATGGAACTAGTCAACCATGAAATGTCACACAAGATGTTTTCTTATGGTTTGTTTGTCAGTCGCAACATTTTTGACGCAGGGGATGGAGTGAGGGGGGGGGGGGTGAATTTTTTGAACCTCCAACAAGAGTCCTCTGGCTGGTCACGTGACCAGCGCAGTTTTAAGCTCTAAGAGCTTCTTGTTTGGGAGTTATTTTTGGTCCAGGGATTTTTTTTGGGTATTGTCAAAAGACCTGGGATATTTTGGGTTCTGATTTTTGCCTCCATTCGATCGTCCCCGTCCATTCGATCGTACTGATCGTACCGATTCAATCGTACCCCCCTTGGGCCAGAGGCTTTTGTATGGTAGTGATAAAATCAACTGTGCAATGTAATGGTAAATGTAGGGGTAATACATGTATGTATTTAATAGTTTATTGCTCTATGTAACTAATGTTAAGGTTTTCGGTCATTTTGTGTCAGTCATTTTGCCTTTAAATCCTACTGGTAACGTATTTACTGACTAGAATTTTAATATCCTTATCCAGTTTATTAACATTGCTTGTTGTGTTGTGCTGTAGGTGTACGATCAGACCCTGTGTTAAGAGGGGTGATACCAAACTCGTTTGAACATATCTTTACACACATAGCCAGGACAGAGAATCAGCAGTATTTGGTCCGAGCTTCATACCTTGAAATTTACCAGGTACTTCTGATCAGTTATTTATTGACATGTAACATGACAAAACTGTTTCCGTTTTTTTTTTTATAAACCACATAGTAGCGGGGGTCCTGAGCGGCCCGAAGGGCCGCAGAGCGGAGCCCAATAACCATAATGCAGGCATAGAATAATTGCATAGAAATAGGAGAACCCATGCATTTCATTCATCATGGTCAACTTGGCAGGCAGCATGGTTTGCGGGCGCGTGCGCCCAACAACGACAATGTTGCATAAGATGGTACCGCTGGCCAAAGTACTTTTAATGTTAATGTCAGCTTACATCTTTGATATTGGACATCTATATTACGATCAATTGGCAGCTGTCAAAAGAAGATATCTGCTGACCAGTATCACATGTTCATATCCCGAGCTCAAGAATAGAACTCATAGTGGTCGCATGTTTTTTTTTTTTTAAGTTAACCGAGTAATGGTGTTCCATTGGATCGCGGGCGCAAGTCCTATTTTTTTTCCTGTCAATGGTCAGCAAATTCGGATTTACAAAAAGGGCAAAGTAAATAACCGGGAGCTCCACTTTTAGTCTTGGCTTAATTTATTTACATTAGAAACATGACTGGTGCTTCCAGCTAATATCCATATTCACCCCAAAGAAGGCCACTAGAAATTTCAAGGGTGGGGGGAGGGGGATTTCAAGAAACGTAACTACATGGACAGTGTACCTGTGGGAGAGGACTGGGGATATTTAATATTTTTCCGAAGCAACACCCAATATGATTGTCTGATATACCACCATGTTTGACGCTTTTTAGGAGGATATCAGAGATTTATTATCTAAAGACCAGAGTAAAAGACTGGAGCTTAAGGAAAGACCAGATACTGGGGTGTATGTCAAGGTAATTATTATTACCGTAATATATTAAAAATGTTAAATAATAACAAACTTATGGTGACAGCATTTGTAAATTATGGATGAGGGCGGAACGTAACAACATAACAGGATTGGGTAATTCTTCAATGGTCAAATTCAAAATGATGCTGGAAATACAAAATTGAGTCTTACAAATGTGCGAGGCAGTGAGGCATGCAAGGTGTGCAAGGCAAGGCTACAAGGCATGCAAGGTGAGGCAGTGAGGCATGCGAGGCAAAAATCTAAACTCCGAATAAAAAGGCTAACTGCAAGCTACATGTACCTTAGCTAACTGTAGGATAATTGGAGTGCCATTTAGGCTAACCAATTTGAAAGTGCTGTTTAGGCTAACTGAAATGGACAGGACGCCTCCCTGCCTCACACTTTGTGACCCCCTATAAAACTGAAACAAATACACTATATCGCAGTGCAAAATGTATGTGCCCCACTTACACCAAGGCGCCCAAAAGTGTGACCAATTTTAATTTATTCACATTCTTTCGTGTAGATTTAATCCAATCAGAAGTCAACTGCAAGCTATCCACGGCTTTTGATTGGATTAAATCTGCACGAAAGAATGTGAATAAATTAAAAGTGGTCACACTTTTGGGCGCCTTGCTGTAAAATACACTGTAGACAAGAGGCAAGTTTTTTCTAGTTCTATTTTAAACCCATTTGCACTATACAATTTACAGATACAAGTTGGGGATATGAGGTCCCTGCCAAATTTATACCTCAGTGCACATTTATATGTTGATTTTCTAATCCTCTTGTGTTATGTTTCCTCTAGGATCTTCAGTCGTTTGTATGTAAAAGTGTGAAGGAGATTGAACATGTTATGAACGTTGGAAATCAGAACCGATCAGTAGGGTGAGTATTAGTCAGGTCTACAGTTGCTGCACAACACACCGCAGTCCAGCCTAGACTCAGTAATTGGATAACTACAGATTGATTACCGTATTTACTCAAATAAGCGCCGCCCCCGAATAAGCGCTGCCCTCGAATAAGCGCCGCATTTGGGACAAAAAAGTTAATAAGCGCCGCAGTCCCTATGCGGCGCTTATTAGAGGAATTCCGTTTAACAAAAAACAGCACTACAAAGCAACTCTAAAACAAACGTGGACATTTGTTTCCATCATAAACGATGTTTTGCAGTTCAAAGTGATTATTTTACCGATCGCCCATTAGTTTTGTCTATTCAACATTCTTACAATACGTAGTTCTGTAAATGTTGTGAAGGCCACAAACTTTGTCAGGACAGCAAGCGCCACTTCCCTCTTTAGCAAGAGACGAGTACTAACAATAAAAAGACGCTATTTTCAATTACTGTAAAACATTAGATTCTTTGTGGCGTCCAAATTTTAAATAAGCGCCGCCCTCAAATAAGCGCCGCACTTGAGGCGCGAAAAATTTAATAAACGCCGCGGCGCTTATTCGAGTAAATACGGTACTTAAAGTAATATTTCATCATACTAACATGCAATGCATGGAAAAGGTCTATGTGGCTGTGGCCTTTTGCACACATTGCGTGCCTACCATCTTGTTGCTTTGTTGATCATTCCCATGGTATTAGCAATAATCGAATGGTTTTCTTTCTTTATCTAAAGGGCAACCAATATGAACGAGCATTCTTCAAGATCCCAT
Source organism: Oculina patagonica (assembly GCF_052425735.1). NCBI lineage: Eukaryota > Metazoa > Cnidaria > Anthozoa > Scleractinia > Oculinidae > Oculina > Oculina patagonica. Next base: position 44,721,082 of record NC_135761.1, read on the forward strand.
GCCATCTTCATCATTACTATTGAATGCAGTGAGGTACAACCCATGTTCAGAAAAGCTGTAATTTAGTTTAATTTTCAATGCATAAATGAACACATCATAGTTGTATCCATTAAGTAAACTACTTCGGTGTAGGCACTTACATGTAGTAATCATTTCATTACTTTGTTAGTACATGTACACAGTAAAAAGACTCAAAAAAAGGATTAAGATACAATAAGTCAAGTGAACTCAAATAGTCAAAATAATTAAAATCAAATTTTGTAACAAGCGTTAAGTGACGGTCTCGTGGAAACAAAACTTGCTGTTTGGCTTAATTAAGGACAGTCGTTTATCTTACATGTAAGTGCTTAAAATCTGTTTTTCAAAATTCATGGATGTCACTTGCAGATGATTCATGTCCATTGAAGTGAACTGCGAGAATAATTTTTCCCTTCATTGAGCAGTGCGAGAAAGTGGAAAATGCCCTGCCAGAAAGTTGAAATGCGATTCAAAAGACAGAATAGTAAAGTTCTAACTGCTGTCTATAAATGCACAATTCTGTTGCAGCCTGGGGCAGACGGTGAGAGCCATATTCGGGTTGGCAAACTCAACATGGTGGACTTAGCTGGCAGTGAAAGGCAGGCCAAGACGGGTGCTACGGTAAGCACTGCTTACACTTGTAACTGTGTGATTATAATCAATTAATGGAAACTGTAAAAAAAAACAAAAAAAAAACGATCGACTCTGATTGGTTATCAACAGGCCTGAATTGAGCACTAATAGGACGTGACAGTTTGCGCATCATGCCTAAATACACTGTAGTAATAATAATGATGATGATGATGATGATGATGACGATGATAAAACTAATTGGATAGTACGCATTATTTGCGCATGAGTTGTATGTGACATTTGCTTTGATTGATTGATTCTGTTCTGATTTCTGTTTTTCAGGGGGATAGACTAAAGGAAGCTACTAAAATCAACCTTTCGCTGTCCGCTCTTGGCAATGTGATATCTGCATTAGTAAGTAACTACTGAGTGAATAACTGTGTTCATGGAACAAATTAAAGAAGACGGAGTTTGCTGGGGGCAGTTGAAGGGACAACACTGTTTAATTGACTCAATGCTGTACAAGTTGACCTTATAAAAAGAATAGATGCCAAAGAGTCACTGTGGTATTTTTTTGCGAACACACGCAGTCTTTGAACGAAAGATCTAGAGCGAGTGTCAAAATGGAGAGTGAGCATGCCCTTGGTGTGCGAGGCACGCGCAACGATCCACGCTTTTGGTGCTTCGCACCTTTCGAGAAGTGATTTCAAAGAAAAAAGAAACGACTGTTTTGCAGTCTTATGAATGGGAAAATAAACAGTGCATATCGTGAAAATCATTTAAGACGCAAAGACAGAAATTCTTGTATTTTTGTCTTATTGGGGATGTTTTGTGTGTTGAAGGTCTAGATCACATCTCATCTAGAAAATAATAGTCTGCAAGTACATGCGACATCCAAGTAAAACATTTATCTTCCTCTAACAGTTCATTTATTGCTTTGTTCGTTAGGTGGATGGTAAAAGCACCCATATTCCTTACAGAGATTCCAAGCTAACAAGACTACTACAAGGTAAAATAATTATTGCTTAAGGTAGACATGTTTATACAAGGATGCGTGAATCGCTTTATTTGTCTTCCACTGACTAAATCTAACTTTTTTTATCGACAGATTCTTTGGGAGGAAATGCAAGAACAGTTATGGTTGCCAACATTGTGAGTAGTATTCCCTCTGAAGCAACTGTCAACGAAATCGTTTTTCACCCCCTCCCCCCCATAAAAAACAACAAACAAAACAAAACAAAAAATCCCTGAAAACCGCTTGTGTAGAAAATTAAAGGTGGTTTCGAAAACTGTGGTACGGCATTTTTCATGCAATAACTTTATCGTATGGTTGGTTGAAATCATGTCTATTTATTCTATCAGTGCCACGGCTGATATTGAGTGAGACATTAAGTGCAAAAAACTAAAATTTGAAATTATCAAAGAAGAAATTACGGAAATCACCCCAAGACTTCCGAAGAGCACTGAAGATTGCCCAAACGTCCCTTGATTTCAAAGATACCTACTGTAATGTGGCGAAATTAAGGATTGCCGGCAAAAGTCGTGATTTTGACGAAGAATTTAATCACGTTTACCTCAGCAGTAAAAGTATTTTTTGTGTGTGTTTCTTTTCCAGGGTCCTGCGAGCTATAATTTTGAGGAGACAATAACGACATTAAGGTACGTGTAAGAGCGTTTATTATCAGTTTCGATCTTTTTGTTCCTTTATGATTTATAATTATGATTATTTATAATTACCCCCCAGCTTAAAATGTTCCATCTTTATTATTTACTACACACTTGATTATTTCGACATTGCTGATCCTAGCAGTATGCAGGACGCGTGTCACTTATCAACCTAGTAATGGCCAGCTCTCCACGAGTCTCTCGTAGCTCACCTGGTTAGGGCGTCCAACCAGTATCTGGGAGGCCATGGGTTCGATTCCCGTCGGGGACTCAGAATTTTTCTTTGTCCCATGCTGGTGTCATTGTTTAACAATTCATCTTCATTACCTCTTGAATGTTCTTCCAGCTAATTTCTAGTATTGCATTTTTATTAGGCTTTTTAAATGTAAATAGTTTATGAAAATTCTTTGATGTAATTTAGTTTTTTAAGATACAGGGCCCCCATGGAGACCTGCCTTATGGCTGAATGGGCTACCCTGTGTAAAAAATTTTTTACTTTACTTAAGCTACGACAATTATTATCTTAAAATTTTCTCCAATTGGAATGTAATTTTCACCACACACACAGGTGCACAAATGAGTGAAATCAATGTATCACTGAATTGTCTTCTTTGTATTGTGTTCGTTGGTACAGATACGCAAACCGAGCCAAGAATATCAAGAACAAACCCCATATTAACGAAGACCCCAAGGATGCCCTGTTGAGAGAATTTCAAGAGGAGATTGCTAAGTAAGAGAAACGTTTTCCACTGAATGGCCGATAACTACAGCTTCAATCACCATTTACACTTGATTGAAAAATCGTTGACCCATGAAAAGGATAAAACCACGAACGATGCGACCCAAATGTTAACTGGGAAATCGGAAAAATAATCGTCGTCTGGGACAGAAAAAAAACAACATAATAAGACAGTTTGCATAAATCATGCTCTTTAGGCTGTCAAGAAAAGAAATATCTTTATTATAAATAAAAGGAATATTACTAAGCCTAACCAGGCTGTCTACCTAGAATGCCACTGGGTCATATCGTTCATGGTTTATGATTTTCACATGGTCAACGTTTCTTCAATTACCTTATTATAGGGAATTAACGCTTGTGTTAATTAAGGTCTTTGAAATTAACGCGACTTAAATTAACGCGAATCGAAGGAAAATTTACTTCCCAATAAAGGAAATTAACGCGAAAAAGGGGGTAACATTTTAAAATGAAGGAAATTAACGCGACGTACACAAAGAAAAACACTTGTTGACATAACAGGAAGAAGTTTATTTCAACACTAGGCGTATAATCCGAGAAGGAAACAATGTTCGTGATACTTCGAGCGTTCTTCGCAGTTTCAGTGACACCAGTAGATTTCCACTGTAATGAAATAATGCTTTTTCCTATGTGATTAGAACGTCTGGACTGTATCGATAAATTGAGGCCAAAATAATGGAAATAAAGGTAGCGGAAATTAACGCTCCACTTAATTAACGGCGCGGAAATTAACGTTAACAAAAATTAACGCTACTTAAATTAACGCGTATTTTTGAAATTCGCGTTAATTTCATGAAGCGTTTATTTCCTATAATAAGGTGCATGTAGGTGTGTACTGAAACAATAAATTATTATGCACTTTATAGCCGGTCGTGAAGAGGAATTCAGTGTAATACAGTGGCTAAATTGGCAACATGAGTAATTTGTGTGCTTATGAGTTATTTGCTTGCTTTAGCCAATCATTAGAAAATGACGTGCAGCTAGTTGTAGAGCCAAATTCAACAGTGATTTGGCTTGTGCGTCCCATCCGTGAAGTGCACTGCCAGACTGACCTGGTTTGATTCAAATGCTTTATTAACAGGTTAAAGATAGAGCTAGAAAGGCGCGGTGGAGGAGGAACGAAGAAAAAGAAAAGACGACAAAGAGAAAATGGTGAGAATTTCAGAACTGCTGTTAATTTCTAATCCTTCGGGATAGTCTAAAGTGACATGTACAGCTTAATTGTTAAGCAAACGAGCGACGAATTTGAAGAAAACCATCAAAAAGGTGCATGCTGAGCTCTACTTTTTTTACTGTAAGCTTCTTTCTTTCACTTCAGGGCAGGAAAAAAATTAAAACCACCTCCCCAGTTTGCCAGTGTATTTCAGTTTTCACTTGCACCGACTTAAATACTTCTAAAATGTTTAATATTTAAAATAGTTAATTTTATTATTTAATATTTTAAATATATTCCTAAAATATTTCTTAAATATTTCTCGCTACAGAGCAGGAAAAAAAGTTGAAATCCACCTGCCAGTGGGCTAGTGAATTTCAGTTTTCCACTTGCACCCACTTAAATATTTCTTGCCGTCACTCAGTCTCACAAGACTACTGAGACTTATTTCACCTGCCCATCGGACCAGCAAACATCTAACCTGCTATTAGGCTTTTTTTTTTTCCGCAGGCTATCAAACTTCTATTTTGATTTGCCCAGAGCAAAATTTAATGGCCCTGGGCAGTCGGTCCCATCAGCGCTATCACCAACAGTCCGAGAACCCGTAAAGGCTATTGTAATGGTGTTTGTAATTTTGATTTTTTCCTTTTTAAGGTTCCGTAGTCGAAGAAGAAGAGGAAGAAGGCGAGGAAGGAGCAGAGCCGAGCACGGAAGATAAAATCAAACTTGAACAAGCTAAACTTGAAGAAGACAAGAAGGCGCTGCAGGATAACCACTCTATGATGGCAGAGGTACACATCCGCCAAGCATTGGTCTCTTTTTTTGTGCATGTAAAAGCAGCATGTTTCGTACGATCGTAAAATCCAGATTTACCTTTAAAAATTCCTTGCCACACAAGGTGTGCTTAATTGGTTCTAGAATTCTAGCGTATTGTCTTTCCCACGCGCCAGACTTCATGTATACTGCATGCAGGCAGTCACTGATTCTCTTATGGACAAACTGTCGCGCGAGAAAGAAAACTCGCGCACGCATGAGTTTGGAAATACCCCGCGCGGAAACACGAGGCTCAAGCTTCCTCGCGGAAACTACGTCTAATGCCTGTAACAACCTTGTATCTGAGTTGATATCAAATAGAACAACAAATAGAATTCCGCAGCGGAAGGAATTAGGTTATAATCTTCTCAACTACTGTATACGCAAGAATTTATCAAGTGCTATCCCTTAATGTTTTAATAACCAAGCAAGCAAGTATTTCTTTTCTTGTAGGAAAAAGAGAAACTTATGAATGAAATCCAGAAGAGAGCACACCAGTTGAAAAAGCAACAAGAAGCACAATCAGCCCTCAAATCAAAAATCAAAGTAAGTAGATGAATATTATCAGTAGGATTGCGTTGTTGTTTGATCTTCTATTTGGCAAACGTTTATCGAAAATTAAATTTAGCTAGGCAATGTTGTTGATAAAATAAATTGATATCATTGGTAGGAAAGATTTAAGAATTACGTTGTTTACTGGACAAGATATTCTATGTTGAAAAACTGAATATTCACAGAAGAGTTTTGTATGGGTCGCCACCGAGCCATTGGCACCACAAGTTAATTTTGCATGCTTGTTCAATTACAATTCCTGTTTGAAGTCGGCCCGTGATTTAAAGTCGGCTTAATTCGAGATCAGACAAGGTCACACTTGATATTGGATAGCTTTCTTTTGAGCTTTTTTTTTTTTAATTTTCGTCCAATAAAAGTCTATGCCTCACTTTATCGTTATTGACGTTAACTTGTGGTTGACGCGTGGTACGAGATTCATTAATGTTTTCTTTCTCAAAAGATGATGGAAAGTAAATTGTTAGTTGGCGGAAAGAGCATTATCGACAAAACCACTGAACAGGAACGAGCGCTGGAGGAACGAAGAAAACAGATTGCTGAACAACAGGTAAGAACATGTACTAGCTTCAGAGACTTTTCGGTTTTTCTCTTACCAATAGATCGAACTCTTGCTTTGAGATTTCAGCTGAGTAAATATAACTTTGCACATTTGTCCATGCACGTGACTCCGAATTTAACGGGAAAAACATCACTGCAATTATTATTTGGTTACACCGAGTTAAGTCATTTTGGTTACAGAATACTTTTCGTCTTTGTTTGTTTAAACTAGCAACCTGTAGAGATATTGCGTTACGTTATACGGCACGTGCCCTTGCTCGTGTTATTATGATCACCAGTTTGATTTCAGCCAATCAGATGCTTTGTATGATTATTAGATTTCGTAACAATTTAAGTACAAGGAGCGGCGGTCTCCATTCATTGATTGCGAGTTACACTCGGCGAATAAATGAGTTAGTTACTGTTTCTTTGTTGTTCGTTATTACTCATCGATTTCGCTACATGGTGTCAGAAGTGGTGGTCTAATCGCACGCCTAAGGATGCCCGACCCTCCAGCACAAGCAGTACAAGCAGCAGAAGCAGGTACGCCACAGATTTTTGTGCCTCCGTCAAATTTGCCGCCGCCTAAAGCGCTAAGCTTTGACGACAATTTAGCCACGACATGGAAATCGTGGAAACAAGCATGGAAACGCTACGAAATTGCCACCGGCGTGCACAAACAAGAAGGTCTTGTTCGCGTCTCGACTCTATTAAGCATCATTGGCGAGGACGGTGTCAAAGCCCATGACACCTTCGTGTGGAATGAAACGGAAGATCCCAATAACATCGAGCTAGTTTTGCAGAAGTTCGATCAATTTTGTGCCCCGAGAACACAAGTTATCTATGAGCGCTATCGTTTCAACAATAGAAACCAAGAACCAGGCGAAAATATTACAAGCTACGTTACAGAGCTGCGAACGATCGCTAGAAATTGTGCACATGATACAATCACTCCAGATGAAATATTGCGTGACCGCCTCGTGTTGGGCATACGTGACGATCGCGTACGCGAGCGACTTCTCCGTTTAAACGATTTGACCCTTCAACAAGCCGTGGACCAAATCAAATCTTCAAAGGACCTCAACCGCGCGATACGTCGAGAACATTACCAGCTGCCCACCATTGACGAAGTTGCATCTCGATTAGCCGGTGCCAAGAAATTTACGCTCTGTGATGCCAAGGACGGTTTCCACCAAATCCTTCTGGATGACACCTCTAGCTATTTGACATCGTTCAACTCGCCTTTCGGACGTTACCGTTGGGCACGCATGCCCTTTGGCATATCCAGTGCTCCTGAAGTCTGGCAGCGACGAATGCACGAGTTCGTTGAAGACCTCGAAGGCGTTGAAGTCATTGCAGACGACTTTCTCATCGCTGGTTTTGGTGCCACAGATGCCGAGGTTAATGCCAGCCTTGAAAAGAATGAACGGGCGTTCCTTCAAAAGTGCCGTGAGTGGAACCTGAAACTTAACAAAACGAAGTTGAAGCGAGCCCAAACTGAAGTGAGATTCATGGGCCATCTCCTGACCCCAGAGGGCCTAAAGGCTGACCCATCCAAAGTGGAAGCCATCTTGGACATGCCTCCACCGAATGACATAAAAGGGCTCAAGAGATTCCTTGGCATGGTCAATTACTTGGCCAAATTTCTGCCCCTATTGTCGGACATGACGGAACCTTTGAGAAGACTAGATGATAAGGAAGTTGAATGGTGCTGGCTGGAGCAACACCAAAAAGCATTTACCACCATCAAACAGTACTTGGCCGATGCTCCGGTATTGAAATACTATGACGTCAATGAAGAAGTCACGATCCAATGCGACGCTAGCGAGACAGGTCTGGGTGCGGTTCTCGTGCAAAAGGGACAACCCATCGCCTTTGCGTCCAGAGCTCTGACAGATACAGAAACCCGATACGCCCAAATCGAAAAGGAGTTATTAGCAATTGTGTGGTCTGCCAACAAGTTCGATCAGTACACACTGGGACGCGATTGTGTGCATATCGAGTCTGACCATGAACCACTAAAAGCAGTCTTCAACAAGCCAGTTCACAAGTCACCAAAAAGGCTTCAGAGGATGCTAATGGCTCTACAGAACTACTCTTTAGATGTCCAATACAAGAAAGGTGAACTCATGTGGATATCTGATGCCTTAAGTCGCGCCTACCGCAACACCACTGAGTTTGTACAGCATGACACAAGTCTCGTCTGCTCAATCGAGGAAGTTGACCATTTGGAGAACCTCTCTATCGCCCCGTACAGAATTGCAGAATTCAGACGCGAGACATCGAACGATGCCGTCTTGCAAAGTCTAATTGCGTCAATAAAGAGCGGATGGGCATCGTCTAAGAAACAGTGTGACCCGGTGCTTACACCGTACTATGACAAGCGAAGCGAACTTGTGGAGGACAAAGGACTAATATTCCTTGGAGAACGGCTGGTTGTACCTACATCCCTGAGAAAAGAAATGTTGAAGCAAATTCACAGGTCACACATTGGAATCGAAGGATGTCTTCGTCGTGCCAGAGAAGTTTTGTACTGGCCACTCATGAACGCCGAAGTGAAAGATTTTATTTCCAAGTGCTCCATCTGCCAATCCCACAAGCCTGATCAGTGTCGTGAAGACATGCAACCATATCCAGTACCACCACGCCCTTGGTCAATGCTCGCCGCCGATCTGTTCGAACTGGGACAGCAGCAGTTCTTTCTCCTGGTGGACTACTGGAGTGGGTTCTTTGAAGTACAGGAATTAAAAGTGGCAACGTCCGCCAGTGTGATAGCTGCATGTAAAGTCCAGTTTTCACGACATGGGATACCAGAGGTGCTAATCACTGACAATGGATCACAATTTGCGTCATCAGCTTTCATTGCATTCGCGAGAGAGTGGCAGTTTGAACATCGTACCTCCAGTCCTCGCTATCCCCAATCAAACGGCCGTGCAGAAAACGCCGTGAAAACCTGCAAGAATCTGATGAAGAAAGCAAAGGCAGATGGACAGGACCCCCTGTTAGCCCTTCTGGATTGGCGCAACACACCTACAGAAAGGATCGGTACATCGCCGGCTCAGAGGTTGATGGGACGCCGTACGCGAACCTTGCTTCCTACACATGAAAACCTCCTGATGCAGTCCGCTCACAGTGATACTGCAACCAAACTGGCTGATCGCAAATCACGACAGGTGCGCCAGTACAACAAGAGGTCGCGACCCCTTGAACCACTGAAATGTGGACAGGCCATCCGCATGAGACTCCCCGGAAAACAGGAATGGTCTCTGGGGACTTGTACACGTGTGTTGAAAAACAGATCTTATGAAGTCGAGATATGTGGGAGACGATATCGTCGAAACCGTCGACAATTGAGAATGACACCTGAAGTTCCTCCGCCCGTTAACCTGCAGGAAAGTGAGTTGCCAGATCCTATCCCGAAACAGTCCCAGAACTTGAGACAAGAGACCAATCAGAACCCCGAACAAGAGTCAGCCGAGCCACTGGTAGCCAGTCCTAACCTAAACAGTGGGGCTCACACTGAACCTGAAGTGGACCCAGTGGAGGAGCTACCACGCCGTTCAGAACGCAGGCGTTGTCCGCCTGTATGGCAACAAGACTATTACATGACGTGATTATCTTGTAATCTCATAGTGAACTGAACATTTATCATTGGAGCCTTGAACTTGAACTTTTAACTTTTTTGTTTTTGTTTGCTTTTAATTTTCTTGTTGCATTTAATCTTATATAAAGAGGGAGATGTAGAGATATTGCGTTACGTTATACGGCGCGTGCCCTTGCTCGTGTTATTATGATCACCAGTTTGATTTCAGCCAATCAGATGCTTTGTATGATTATTAGATTTCGTAACAATTTAAGTACAAGGAGCGGCGGTCTCCATTCATTGATTGCGAGTTACACTCGGCGAATAAATGAGTTAGTTACTGTTTCTTTGTTGTTCGTTATTACTCATCGATTTCGCTACACAACCCTAGTCAGAAGTAGTTGGAACGCTTACGCTAAGAAGATAAAAAATGCGGATACTTGACGCTTAAACTTTCTCAATGGTGCATACAAACATTTTAAGAGCCCCCCTCCCCCCTTTCAATGTTGAACCCATTGTGGCTAAGGATTGTCTGTGCAATATGTTCGGGAGCTCAACATTGAGAAGGGGAGGAGGGAGAGAAGGAATTAATTTGGTAATCGTGCCAACACTTCTGACGATGGTTGTAGATGAAGCATTGATGCTTTCTCTTATTGATGTTTTCAATTTCTGTTTCAGCGCCGTGAAAGAGAGATGCAACAAAAACTCGAAGAAAAGGATGAAAATACCGTGGAAATAAAGGAAACGTTCTCGTCACTTCAACAAGAAGTAGATAGCAAAACTAAGAAACTGAAAAAGGTAAAATCATTCCACTGGTCAAAGATTCTTACTTGTGCCCATATTGATTCATTTCACATGTTAGCTTGGTCAAGAAATTTTAGTGAACGAAAGAATCAAATAAATGTGTACCAAACACTTCAGTCGGAACGCCATGTAGAACAATGGAAAACAGTGCAGGCGCCTAAAGCTGGGTTTACACGGACAATTTGTATGTGATAACTTTTATGTGACAAGTATATTTGATCGTGTAGATGACACATTTGTCAGCAGTTGATATTTTAGTGCGCCAGTAATGACCTTGGACAGCAGAGATAAGCGCTCACAGTCCCCAGTGGGAGATTGGGGATCGTCTCAATATTTGCCACATTTATGTAACGAGTCGTCTACACGAGCAATTTTTCGTGTGTTACAACCCAGGCATAACTAATCGATGACATCAATGGCATCAATGAAATCAATGAGTAATCAATAGGTAATCGATAGGTAATCAGTTGATTAGTCATTGATTATTGCCGATGATCAATGAGTAATCGATGACTAATCGATAGGCCACAAAATTTTTGGTTATCGATTAGTCATTGATTGCATTGACGAGTCATTGATTTCATTCATTACTCATCGATATCGTCGCATTCCGGTGCGTAATGCAACTGCTTATGCCGGCTGTCTCCCCGAAGCAGTTTTACTTTGCTGACAAACATCAACCAAGCAAAATCTATAACCACGTAGTCGATTCTTATCAGCGAACTTGTTAGTTTCATTTTCAGACGAGTTTATATAGTTTTGTTAGTTTTGTTAGTGAATAAAGAGTTGGGTAAAGTGAAATATCAGAAATATTGCATTATTAAGGATCATCTGTTTTTGTGATAATCACTTCACGTCTCGACATGCCAGAAGGTTATTTGACTTTTTATGAAGGCGTAATTTCGTAAACGCCAGTTACGAAGAAAAATACGACTTACACAGATAAAAAATCACAAACGAAAAAAATGGTACAAGAAAGCAAGAAATGTGTCTTTTGTGCGCAGTATAATAGTCGATGAGTAATCGATGGGTCATCGATGAGTTATCAATAGGCAATCAATTACATCAATGAGTAATCGATAGGCCACAAAATGTTTGGGCTTCGATTACCCATCGATTACTCATTGATCATCGCCAATAATCAATGACTAATCAACTGATTACCCATCGATTACTCATTGATTACCAATTGATGTCATTGATCATCGATTAGTTATGCCTGGTACAACTTTTATCTGTCACATGAAAGCTTACACGCCAGCTTCTCGCATGAAAAGTTCTCGTGTAAACTAACCTTATAATAGATGGGAATGGAGGGGAGGCAAATGAAAGAAAATATCACCTGCGCTTCCATAAAAACTTACTAGTCTGACGTTTTCTTGCAGCTTTTTGGTAAGTTACAGACAATTCGGTCGGAGATCGCTGACCAGCAAGAAGCGCATATTCAGGAAAGACAGGAATTGGAACAGGCACAAGAGGACCTCACTAGGGAACTGAAACTAAAGTGAGTTGAACACGAGGCTGATTTATGTTTGAATACCCCATACTTTTACGAACACGTTTAATCAATACAAAAAGCATACAATTTAGAAGCAGCAGAACGATGTTCATCTTGATTTCCAACTGAAGAACATTTACCCACATCCATATACACTGTTGGGATGCGTTTCTTTGGGAAAATCCAAAATTGGATAATTGATCTTAGATCACACGGATACTTTGCTCCCAAAGAAACGAAGAATCCGAAAACGGATTTTTTGCCATGACAACCCCGTAAACACATTTCGCGCAGAACATAAAATATCAGCACAAATTTATTTTTCGTCGAATGTATCCTAACTAAAATAATTTAAGCATACAAAATCTTTTACAAAAACCACACGTCGAAGTAGATCTTCTTTAGCGTTAAGCACAATGTGGCGAGAAAGCATCTGAGAGCGAAGAATGATTGCGAAATGATCAGTGCACTTCACTCGTGACAATTTCAAAAGGATACAACTTCCGTAGGCACACTGTGGCTGTTCTAGAAAACCTGAATCCCGTTTAAAATGATACTACATATCTATCTGAAGCTACCGTTTCCTTTTATCGTGAAATATTTTTGTATTTTGATCGAAATAACCGCCTAAAACTTACCGTATGGCAGTGTTTACAAAGAGCGAACCTGTATTTTCACAGCAAAGACCGCTGGGACAAGCTACTTTTTTCGAATCCTTTCCCAAAGAAACGCACGGATCATGAATCCTAAAAATCCGGATCCAGATATGATCTGATGTATCCACTCGAAGTGTGGATTCTTCAGATCATTGATCCAAGATTAATCCATTTTCGGATATAGGTAAAGAAACGCAAAATCCGTTTTTGGATCTAGAATCCGGATTTGGATTTTTCCCAAAGAAAAGCACCCTTAGTCAAATGTCTCTCGCTAAAATTAGATTTACAATCGAAGAGTTGTTTCAAAAAAACTTACGTTTTCTAGTAAACAAACTTACATTTCTAACAGAGTGCAGAATACACCAAGTCAAAATCTTAAACACAAAAATAAAGAATAGAGTGCGCAGATGACCCGTGTCCTTAAAGTGAGGTTGACTTTGTCTAGAGTTTGTCACTCAGGTTACCGAAAAGTGTCCGTTGCCCGTATTAAGTGCCTACAGGTCGTTATTAAACGGTTGTTCCCCCTCAATTAAAAAGTAATTTTGTGTGACATAGCTACTTGTATAAATAAAGCTTTAAATGTCATGCGACGTTTCTTATTGTTGTAATTCACGATGATTGCTTTTCTTGCACTGCAGAACGTTAATAATAGAAAACTTCATTCCTCCAGACGAGAGAAACAAACTAACAAACAGAGCGAGTTATGATGAAGAGAACGAAGAATGGAAGTTGAAACCTTCCTCTCAGAATAGCAGGTGAAGGACAGTTTGTGGATTCTTACATAGTGGGGTTTCCTTCGTTGTCAAAAACCCCGCTGTTGAATATTTCATTTCAACAATATTCCAAGCCACTTTATGCTATGTAAACCGAGATAGACTTCGACTGTGCAGCCACTTCGCCTGTGAATTTCCCTTTTAACCAAGCATTTTTGGTTTAACCAGTTCAACGCCCCCACGTCAATATCAAACTTTTGAGCCATGTTATATACTGACTAGTTGTTGTTGTACTTTGTATTGAGCAGTCAGCAAGCTATGGCCAAGAGACCAGTATCAGCTGTTGGTAACAGACGACCCATCACAGAGTATGCTAAAATGGCGGCGGCCATGGGTGGGCACATGAGATACAAGGTATATACAGCTGCCGTAAAATTTCGGTTATAAGCACCCCGGATATTAGCCGCTCCGTTTATAAGCCCACTCAAAACCCCTTACAAAGTTGCATAAGCCCAGGGCTTGTAACCGAAATTTAACGGTATACCAGCTCAATAACGTAGACCCCTTTTCAGATGCAGTTTCATATAGCAAGTCACGTTAATTACCCTCATGGATTAACTTTTACTGTTAAAGTTGTAATACGTGACTCCATTGTGCGGTTGCAAAAATCAGGAAATGGTTCTATTAATTTGTTATTGCGTAAAAAGAAGTAGGGGGGGGATGACATACACTCAATTTCTTCATCACGGTAAATGAACACTTTGCAATGCCGTAAAACTCTTTCTCCATTGAATAAAATGATATACCCCTTACATGTGCCCCTTCCATGCTAAAAGAGATTGATTACCTCTTTCATAACCCTAAATCCTAGATTATCCTTCAATTGTAGAGACTTATTGTTTAGACCTTCCAGCTAGTGGCAAGGGCAAGTCTCGAACCGGGGACCTCCGGATTACAACGCAAGCGCTCTTAACCACTCGGCCACGCTTGCCTGCTTTATAAGTCGTCGAGAACAACCGTTTTTATTGTAACTGCGTCGTCAGTGGTGAGTGGTTTGAGCATGGGTAGTGAATGTTACCCCCAAGCCCTCGGCGCTGGCCTGACTTATAGTTATCGACAGCTAACACTCCAATCTGTGAAATGCTTGCGTAGGACATAATCAGTTGTCAAGAAAATTTAGTTTTCGATAAGAAATAGTACTAGTGATATCATACGTAATAGTAAGGATAATTGATTGTTCTTATGAAGGCTGAGAACATTATCATGATTGAGCTGGACATGCCGAACAGGACAACCAGGGATTATGAAGGTCCTGCTGTGGCACCTAAGGTCCAAGCTGCCCTGGATGCAGCTCTGCAGGATGAAGAAGATCTTACTCTCGATGCCGAGTAAGTTAAAACTGACCGAAAAAAAAAACACTTGAGGGTATTTGTAAAAAAATATTTGCACCTGAAGGCTTACACCAGACAGAACTATAGGTGATTCTCGCGCAAATTTCCATTGTCTCTTTCTCACTAAGGAAAATGATATGTAGGTCATGGGCTCCTGGGTGTGGTAAATTTTAATTATACCGTCTGTAACTCCGCGGAGCAATGGCCTAATGGTTAGCACGCTGGACTACGGATCAAGTGGTCCGGGTTCGAGCCCTGGCCGAGGAACTACGTTGTGTCATTGGGCAAGACACTGGAATCTCACAGTGCCTCACTCCACTTAGGTGACGGGTGTATAAATAGGTTCTTGTGAAATAATACTGGGGGTTAACCCTGCGATGGACTCGCATTCCTTCCATTTGGAAGATGAAATACACCTAGTCCCTTATTGCTACGGGAAAGCTCCGACAACTTAAGCCCGACACTTTGACTATACCAATGACTTCACTTACTCCGTATTTGGTGTTAAATGTTAGTTTATTTTGTACTGACCTCTGTTGGATGTTATGTTTCTGTCGTTTTCCAGTGTCCTTCTCAGTAAAACTAAAGTGAAATCAAAGAGAAGAGACAAGCCCGACCGTACCGAGCGACCGAAAACAGGGTAAGTAGATCGAATCCCTTTCCGCCCTTGTTTTTCTTTTCTTTTGCTTTTAAACTACCTACATTGGTTTAAAATTAAAACCTTGCCGATTCGTGTCATAAAAACCACCAACCTCTAATTGGTTTCCCATATGGTTTGCAATAACTTAGGTTATTTTGTTCGGTTTTTCAATCGCGTTGCAGCTGTAACTTTTATTTCATATAGTGTCTTCTAATTTCCATTAAATTTCATTTTCTTAGGCGCAAGAGTCGAGGCCCGCAATCATCAGGCCAGCAGCAAGGATCATCTGAGTCTGCGCAGTATCCAACTGCCAGAGGCCTGTTAGCTCAACAGAAGAGAGTCTTGCCACAGTAACATTAATTATATAATAAATTATGCTCTGGTCGCTGCACCGTATTTGAATCGCAGTAGCACGTTGATGCTCATGTGCAGTTTTTATCGGTTCGCTGGTGACCGTTGCAAAGCCTTTTTAGTAAGGGCAAAGGATATTGATCGGTAAATCGTCGGAACGAAAAATCCTGGCTACTGTGACCGTTATAAGGGGGTGGGTGTTAGTGTAGACTTGCTTGCAAGTCGGGCTCACAGAGCGCGAAGCCCAAGTGCTCGAGCGCGGGGGTCTACCACCACCAAACCGGAAACGAGAAGCGAACGACGTTTAGAAAGTTTACTGTTATTGGAGAATCGACGATGTTTTTGCATATGTCGTTAGTCGGATATTAAATAAATATATTAAGTAGCAAAGTGATTTGTACATTGTTACAGGCCTTTAAAACAGGTGCTAAAAGATTATTGATCAGTGAAATACACCTTGCCATTGCAGGTTTTGTTCTTGACATTTTTATTTTAATTTGCCATCGCTTTAGTTTGGCCAATCGAAATATATGTTTTAAAAAGCAAAGTCAAAAGAGACCTTGTGGCAATTAATTGTACGAATTAATTGATCGTTGGTCTAACAATACAATTAATCGTTTGCCCGTTCTTTGATTTACTGAGAAGTTTGGAAAACCGACAGAGATGTTAAATAAGGTTGTCAAAAATAAACAAAAAATTGTAAAGAAAGCGTCAATGGTACGGTGCATTTCACCATAATGAGAAAAAAATGAATCGATTTAATTAAGTTAAAAGATCTTATTGATACTTGCTTCAGTTTCTGTAACTTGGCTGAAAATAGCCTGCAGTGCAGGCGTTTTCCGTTGGCGCGCGTAGTACTAGTTCGCGATCGAGTAGATTTGCCGCCATGTTGGATAGCCTCACTCTTAGTATTACCCTAGGACACGTTTCTCCCTCCCAAGTAAGAATCCAAGATGGCGCCCGATCAAAATGCGTTCGAATATGCTCACTAAAGCCTGGTTTTCACTGGCGACGCAAGCACAAGCGCAAGCACAAGCGCGCTTGTGCTTTTGCTTCAGTCGAAGCCGTTTTCACGGTGAAATAAGAGCTGTTATCCTTGCGCTTGTGCTTGCATCGCTAGTGACAACCAGGCTTAAATACGCCGATACGGCTTAAAATGTTGACTTCGACGATCGCAGATGTTACGTGACTGTCACACAACGCTTGACTGTGTTTGGTGCAGTTTGTAAAATGCTTATCTCAAAAGTCACTAAACGTGAGCATTTCTTAACGTGTTTAACGTTTTACACGTCTGAAAAACAAATCTATGCATGGGGGTCTTAAATCGAAATACTGGAGAAGTATACATTTCGCATCTGTGTAGCTACGCTGTGTAATTTAGGCAGATCAAATTGTTGCGATAAGCATCTTTGTATTAAAACCTGCAGCCAGGCTCTCCGCTCAGGAATTGAAACAGAAGACGCGTTTTGTAAAAACACTGCAGAAGAAGGGCACGGACTCGCTTCAAAGTCGAAGAGACCCAGTCATTTCCACTAGGTCTCCACAACGTGCAAACCACTTCATCTTTATACGACTCGCTGTCCTGTACCTGATTTTTGTTGTCTGCCTACCTGGTCTGCAGGCCTCTTATCACACAGTTACCGAAAGTATCAAGCAGTTCGTTGTTCTGTCTTTTTGTTTGCTTTGAAGGCTTTCATTTGTTTTGTTTTTGTTGTTTGTTTTTTTTTTCCTTTTATAGCTCATTTTAAGTTATAAAGAACTATATGCAAAAAGTGTCGCTGAAAGACAACAAGTACAGTAAAAACCCGCGAGTAAGTTAGAACCTATTGTTTTTCAGGTTAGCCTAAACAGGTTCTTACATAAAGGGTTATTAATACAAAATTAGGTTAATTAGGTTCTCAATAAGTTCTTAATTTCTGAGGAAAAAATTCTAATGTTGTTAAATAGAGATTTTAGTGGTATTCGGCCTTTTGCTTGTATAAAATTTGCTTTATATTGCATCTGTGGTAATAAGGCTTCTAGGTTGACGTTACCCCAAAGAGGATCCAGAATGTTGACTTATCATATTTTCCCAAAAGTAAACATATTTAATCAATTTTACAAAATAAGAACCTGTTTGCAAATTTTAGGCTAAATAGGTTCTAATGAACAATGGTATCTAATTTGCAAATTTTAGCCTAACAGGTTTTTAAATGTTAGGTTCTTACTCGCGAGTTTTTACTGTACGTTATTCTTTAACTGTTGTTATTTCGTCTCCGAGAATTAAACCCTTATTAAAGCAGTTTCTATGGCGCCAAGAGGACAAGACAATGTTCTTAGCGCTCGGGAAGCGCTCGTACAGTTTCCCGATATGACCTCGATAAACCTCGGGAACTCTTCGTGGAGGATTTGCCGAAAATTGTCGGCATTCTTTTCTCGACTTAAGTCACATTGAACGAAACTGCAAAAGATCTTTATTCGCGTTGGTGAATTTTCAATTAATTTCCAGAGTTAATTATTCAGTTATAATACTCTATTGTAAATACCTACAGTGAGACATTGTAACTATTTATTTCGAAATAAAACTAACAGAATTGTAACTATGATATAAAGCGATTGTATTTATTGTAGAGAAAACAGCTGAGGACATAAACGTTTCATTAATCACCGTTCTAGACCAAAAAATCCTAGGAGACCTTTTCTGATAGAATCGATTATTATTGGTTAGGTTGCTTATGAAAAACGTTTCCTTAATTTAATTTGGCACACGTTCTGTTTTTTTATTTTATTTAGAAAGGGTGTACCGATTATCGGGGGGAGGGGGGGGGGGGGGGGCAGACAGTACTCTTGATGAGTACATGGGCAAATTTGTCAAATATCGATAGCCTAATTACTTTACAAAATAATAGTCATTTTGAAAAGCGTGTTTTGAACATGAAGAGACAAGGAAGCCAGTTTTCTTTGCTTGCCCTGTCTTTCATTACGTTAAAATGTTTCACTGTTCGATAACAAAAGGCCTAAGCCACTTGACTATAAACTGCCGTGTCCTGATCGCCATTGAAGAACTCCTCGTTATTTTGCTTCAAAAGCTGTAGAACCTCGCCAGGCTGACGTTTGCCATCGAATAACTCCTCGCCATTGAAGAACTCTTCGTTATTTTGCTCCAAAAGCTGTAGCACCTCGTCAGGCTGAGGTTTGCTTCTGCTGCCTTCATCTTGTGCCTGGTTGCGTTGATACAGCATCTCGGCAAAGCCGCTCTTCCGCTTGAAATAACGACTAGCTCCTATGATCAGGAAATACGTCAACAGTGTCAAGACGCTAATAACAAACGCGCAAGCCATCAATGAGCATGGTCCAACAGATGTGGAGCGTTCTGTTTTTGGAACAATCGTGTTCCCCACTGCAAGAGGAATGAGCATCTCGCCAAAACTTGCAGCCACTAACAAAACAGAGGCAGTCTTTCCTGATACAGTTACAAAATACTCCGCAAAGCTGATGGCAGATGGGAAGACAGACGCCATTGAGATGCCTAAAAGCACAGTCCCCGCCCACAGCTTCTTGAGGTTGGCGCTGTCGCAATTAAAGTCGGTAAACTGCGAGATTAGAATGGTTGAGCCTAATAAACACCCAGCCATGTCAAGCCATAGCATTTTGGAGGGTCTCAAATACTTTGACAAGGGTACAGATGCCAGCCGCGCCAATGCAAAGCTGCCCCAGAACGCAGACGTGAGGAATGCTGCACTGTCCTCGCTCATCTGCGCATCGCTTTTCACGCCAAACGTAAAGATGTAGCCTCCATAGGCAACCTCTAGACCCACATAAAGCAACAGGAACGCGGAGAAGAGCGAGAGAATAACCACTTTGTATATAAGGTTGCCGTGGTTGCTCTTTGGAGCGTCTTCAGTTTGACTCTGTGCGTTCTGTACACTGCCAGATTTTATTAACACAAACGCTATGAATCCAAGACCAGTAATGCCAAGAGGGATCGCAGCGATCCAGTAGGCCCTCGCGACAGGCAAGGTCCCATCATCGGTGCTATAGTTACCACATACGCTATTTGATACGGCTGTTGCTGAGGTTGCTATATTTGTTGTTGCGTTTGCTATTGTTGTTATTACTATTGTTGTTGGCGCTGTTGTTGTAGTTCCATTTGCCGCCGGTGTTGGTGCCATTGTAGTTATTGTTGTTGTTGTTGTTGTTGTTGTGCTCATTGTCGGGTTCATGTCTAGAAGGAATGGCTGTACTAAAAGAGGTGCCACAAACGCGCCGAAGGCAAATACGAAGTGCAGAGCTTGCAAGTACGGCCTGGACTTCTTTCCCCAGGTGTTTAGCAGAAGCACATTTCCACCTGTCATTTATAACACGATCGTTTAATAGTTCATTACAATGTTTAACCAGAATTACAATAGTTATACCCCCAGCAAATGAGCATATATGGTCATTAATTTTATAATAGCTGAAAGAATTCCCGCGGTCTCATTGGTCGATGAGAGTTCAGGCCAAGAATAAGACCTAACCAGTAACGCAACGAAAGAAACCTTTGGGGAAATGGTTGTTTTTGCCGAAACAATCTGCATGTTGTGTAAGAAATGTCAACTGGGACCTTTATGGGGCGAAGTATCCGAAGGAGGGTGACTGCTCAAAAAAAAAAAAAAAAACGACTACACTTTTCCATAGTCTAAACTATTACATACAGAGAAGCCCTCAGGGAAAGAACAAGGACCAACAGCAAAATCACCGAGATCCGGATCCAGGATTTGCAGCTGGGCCACATTGGTGGGAGGCAAGTACTCTGACCACTGTGCCAGCCCTTTGCATTACAAAGCAGCCATTTTTGTTTTTGAATTCTTTTTATAAAGTAAAGATGCATATCGTTGCCTTGATTCTTAGCCTCATGCAAAATGGCTATACTGACCAATCAGGTTACTACCACTTAACTGGTAGGGAAACACCACCACATGTCTAACTTTGACCAAAGAAAGTCAAACATTACATGCCACTTATAATTAAGTAATTTTGACCAATTGTAGTTAATCAAAGTTGGTCCTCTGACCCCGGGGGGGGGGGGGGTACTCCATATACGGGGAGGCTCCGCCCGAAAGGGGTACCTTTTTCAGGCTTCAGGTATATAAAAGGGTAGCGATTTCACAAGTTTAGGTATATGAAAGGGTATGAAAATCCGTCATTTAGGTTTTTTAAAAGGCCTGTACGTAATTAAAATATTTCGAACAGACGCACTTTATGGCTGTATTATTTTAATTTATTAAGCGCTACATAAAAATGAGAAGAAAACGTCCTGTTCTAAGGCTATGTCACGTCTTTTAGGTATATGAAAGGGGTACCTTTTTTCAGTAAAAGGTATACGAAAGGGGTACAATTTCTGTCAAAATGGTATATAAAAGGGTAAGGGGTAAGAGCTTGGGGCGGAGCCTCCCCGTATAAAACTTTTTTGAGTGCCCCCCCCCCCCCCCGGCCTCTGACTTGTTTATATCATTAAAATAACTTATCCCATGCCTGTGTCAAGTGATCCAAGACCTATTCCCAACAGTGCGATGACAAAAACCAGTGCATAAATATTATGTACATACGGTAAAGCCCACATCATCAGAGTGGCCCAGAGACATGACACTGACAACACCACGTGCCCATTGTATTTGTCAAATAACCAACCGCCGCCAATGCTTCCAGCAAAGTAGCCAAAAGACCGAGCTGTGAATGCATATGACATGTGTGCCAGGTTTGTGTGGGTTTGGCAGGATAGGTCTATCAAGGTGGGTCCTAGAATGGCCACAGATAGTCCCTGTGAACAATAAATAGATAAATAAAATCAACCCGCTTATTACGGACACACATAAATACGGACAACAGACACTTTTCTGTTCCCGAGTGACAAACTCTTATACATCGTTAACCCCATTTATGAATACAGTTTATCTGTGCACCTTGTCGAATTTCAAGAACAGTAAAGGTCGGGACACACTATGCGACAAGTCGCAGCAACAGGTCGCTGCTATGAGTCGCTCCATGTGTACGGCTTAAAAACAAGTCACTGCGACAAGGTGTTTGTTTGGTGCACAAACTGCAAATTTGGAAGGGTGGGAATGTGAACTAGTTTTCCAATTCAATTCGGCGAAAATACATGACGCTCTCTCATTGGTTAATTTATTATTTGTTGCAGCAACTTGTCGCAGCGATTTGTCGCAGACGGGTACGGACACACATTAATATGGACCCTTTTCCAGTTTGAATTTGTGCGACACATCGCAGCGACAAAATTTTGTCGCAAGAATGCACCATGTCACACGAAGCGACATGTCGCAGCAACATGTCGCCACGTGGTGTTGCAGCGACGTGACGCTTAGTGTGTCCCGACCTTAAAGTAATTCTAACCCCTAGAGTATTTATAAGTGAATGAGCGTAAGGTTTCCCTAGTTTTAACTCTTTTTACGTCATCGCAAGTCAACGCAAGTGTATGGAAGTCCTGGCCAAACGGAGACGCAAGTAAACGCAGGTTGTAAACTTGGGTCCACTTGCGTCACCGTTTGGCCAGGGCTTTATAGTTCACCACTAAATTTTCTGATCGCGTCACATGATCAATTTAAACCAATCAGAATCGGAGAAAATTTAGAGGTGGACTATAACATAACAACGAGTTGTATGTTATATATTGAGCTATAACTACAGTCACGAAACCTATATAAGCTGTGGAAAATCAGTAAAAATCTATGCTCACCAAGCCGACGAAACTAACATACAGGCAGATAGTTTTTGCCACTCGAACAGTTGAGGGAGAGTATGTAGCCACTTTTGCCAGGCTCCCACGAGAAACAGAAGCCGAACCATTGGCATTTCTTGAAGCCGCCGAGGAAAGATTTTCACGGTCGGTCTTTGAACTCTGATTAAATTTCACCATTTCATTATCTTCGTCATCGGCGCGAAGAATATCGGCCATATTTTCGTTTGAACTTGGTTGCTGACCCAAGTTTCTTTCTCCTCCTTTTGTAGTCGAAGACGACAAACCAGCCATTTTACAAACGGCAAAAATTTTCAGGAGTCGCTGAAGAAACTTCTACCTGCGCAAAGAAAATTTAAGAGCTGGACTTCGT
This sequence comes from Oculina patagonica, assembly GCF_052425735.1. Lineage (NCBI taxonomy): Eukaryota > Metazoa > Cnidaria > Anthozoa > Scleractinia > Oculinidae > Oculina > Oculina patagonica. Next base: position 44,743,889 of record NC_135761.1, read on the forward strand.
GATTGTACACGTAGTCTAGTCGAGAAACAACGATAGCCCGTGTTTCGCAGTGGAGTCCATTTTGTTTTCCAAGGATCAAATTTCCATGCGGTCACGAGATGACAATACTCTTCCCTACCCCCTATCAGAACGGGAATTGACACGAAAGCGAAATGGAAAAACTAAAAGAAGACAATGCTGGAATCGGATTTTAGCCTTTTATGTAGTCAAACTGATTCAATTTGGAAAGCTGAATATACATGAGCTGGTTCTTTTTGAATGAAATATTCAATTTTTCCGCTCCCAACGCCCTACCCCACCCCGAGTTGAGGATGACTGCCAGGCTCCAGCACGGCAAAATTGGATTGGAAAGTTTGGACCGAACACTGGACGTGAGAAAAACGGATTGATAAAAACGTCATTGTAATAGTGTTAATGCACCGATTTCACAAATGGCGGACGCGCGGAAAAGAACTGGTACTGAAGCATGAAAACGAGGCGTTTTAGGATAAACAACTTTCGTGTTTAACACAAGGGGAGAAGTGAAAATTACAGGAGTTTTGAAGCTCTTCTCCGTTAAATGGGGGTATTAGCTAGTTTTCTAGGTTGATTTCGAGATTACCGAGTTCGAAATAAGTTCGCGGCCAAATACGTTGTTTTGTTTCTGGTTGTAAGCAAAACTCTTGGTTTCACATGGCTTGAAATACGGTGGGTCGCCAACGATTTTAAACCTTGGACTTATATCAAGAAAGCTCCAGTATCCAGACGAGTGTACACATTTTCTTAAGGATTTTGGTGAGTCATTGAAAAATTACGAAAATAAACACGCAATTGTCTGTGTAAACATACATGTACGTTGTGAAAAAATGTGCAACAATGGATTTTCGGGCCGGTTTCTTTATATTTTTCTGGTAAAATAACCATACGTGATACCATATACGTACCTGCAATGCATCAATAAAAATGTGTTATTCTCAATCGACTTAGTAGTTTTTGTGGATTTAGTAGGCTAGTAGATTCTTGCATTTTAGAAAAAAAATTGTATTCAAATAATTCAGACAGACTAAAGCGGCTAATTCGATTAAACCGGAAGACATCACTTGGCTCCACGCAAACCAAAGGAGTCACATCAAGTGAAGCGGACAGTAAATGTTCAACACAATCTTCAGTGAACAAGATCATCACAATGTTCCTCAAGTCAAAAATAATGCTATTAATTCTGTAAATTTAGTGAAATCTGCTGGAATTCTTTCTGCTGTGTCGGACGACTGAAGTTGTTTGATCTCGGGAAGAAATTAATCACGTGCTAGGCAACCACGACGAAGGTCCAACTGATAGAACAAATATTCACGGTTTCGCTTCATTTTACAAGCTTTTACAGGACACCGTGAATAAAGATGCCCTCCGTTTTAATTTATATAAAGCTGAGATTATTGGAAGCGATTTTTATTCATTTATCAAGTATTCTCAAATACAGGTATAAGGGTTTATTACAAAGAAGAAACATATATATCATACCATTGGAATTCAATACCGGTAGTCTTCGGCTTCGTCTGTTAAACTTATTGCAGTATTTGTTAACATTTTAACGATTTGCCATTGCACAGCAAAGGTGTTTTGCAAAGTATAAAAATAATTAAATAGCGAGAGAATAATAGTAATTAAAATTTGTTTAAAGGAAATGTGACCGGTCAAGGTGGCTCAAAGTTGAATGTTGACTTGTGAAGTTCCCATTCCTGAAAGCCAGAGTTCGTGCTCTACTAAATCCGCAAGGAGACAGAGTTAGAATTTTTCGTTTGCTTTCACAAAAATGAAAAGAACATACCTTGACAGCGTCTGGAAAAGAACGTACCTTGACAGAATTTGAAAATTAATTTCAATATCGTTCCGTGTAAATTTTTACCGGCCAACAGCCGTCGAAGCTCCGTATAATTTGGAAAACCGAAACTTTAACCCTATTTCCCTGCAGATCTACGGTCCCTTTCTTCTTGCAACACAGAAACAAGAATAATTACTAGACTGTAAACTCGTTTAGAATTCCGTAATCTCGAAAACCTGGAAGGAAAACGATCTATTTCCCCGTTTAACAAACAAAAACTTCAGAACTCGCGTAATTTTCACTTTTCTCCTTGTAACACGAAAGCTGTTTATCCTAAAACGCCTCGTTTTCATGCCTCGTACCAGTTTTTTTCCGCGCGTCCGCCATTTGTGAAATCGGTGTATGAATTAGGCTTATACAATAGGAAACATCATTAGGTGGGAAGGTATATTATGTAACGCATGTCCCAGAGTTGAACTTAAAATCGTCAAGTTGCATGCATGTCTGGATTATAGAATTGTGTAACTCTAGTTTTTAGTGAGTAAACATTAAAGTTAGGTCGGCCGTTTTATCCAGGGAGCTAGCGTTATAAATCCGCGTTTAGACACATCAGTTATTCAAATTATCAAACTGGGATTCTTTTAAGTAAATGTGTAAAAAAAAGTCTTAAATTGACGAACTTTTGTAACCCAGTGAATAATGATAAAACTCAGCTTTTTGAAACAACAAAAAAAGTAAGGCTGACTGCACGGTTGAGTTGATAGTTTTTCTGCGCTTTTGCGTTTACATCGCATATATCCAAGATTTAGTTATATTAATTGAGCTTTCCGCAGCCTCGTTGCCAGTTATCTCGGGCGCCGGCGAGATTGGCTGTGACATTAACCGTAAAGCTTGTCGGGAGAATTCGCCAAGGACGCCTTGCGAAAAGGGAGTGACTATTCTGCAGTCTGCACTCAGTTCATGTAGTAAGACTTCTTGTTTTTAAGCGATGACGTGTAACTGATGACGTCATCGCGTTATGCAGGCAGCCGATCGGCAGGATCTTTTATTCTGTTGTCTGTTTAGCGCAATCGAACAGAAATCAAGTTTAACTTAACAAGAAATTGCCGCGTAGAACACAAGAACAAAATACTCCCGTGCAGTAAGAATGGCACATTACAATGTTAGACAAGTAGTTCTTAAACCATAAGTGTGGTATAGCTCTGATTCCATAATGTACAAGTTTGTTCAGTAGAATTGTTTCGCCAGATCTAAAAAGATACCTACAGAGTATTCGCCATTGTCAATTGCAGTATGTATTTTTTCTACAATGCCTAAAATTTACATAGATGTATAGTAGATTGCTTTAATTGCCGGAAGCCATACTGGTTAAATTTGCGTAAGCTATCAAATTCTGTTAAATTATCTACAAGACGATGTATACAATTTCCTCTAAAGTCGTCGAAAATGAAGGTGAAGTTGGTACTGGCCTGTAATTTTTTCAAATTTATTATTACCAGATTTAAAAAGTGGTATACCTTTAGCTACTTTAGGGTACTCCGCCTTGTAATGACGGGGATGATCGAAGGATTTTTTTAGGTATGAAATTTTCGATTCCGGGATTTTTTTGGGTTGGAAAATTTGGCAAGTATTTTTTTGGGTGACTTGATTTAAATAGAGGATTTTTGGGGGTATTAAAAACGAACTTAAGTGCCTTGGCGTATTTATGGTATGATGAATAAACAAACATGAGCGTTTAAGTTATTATGGTTTTCTTTGTATTATCAGTTATTTCCCTTCCTGGCAATTTTGCGGTAATTTGACAAGGTGGGTTTTTTGGGGTCCTGAGTTTTGCGTTGATTCGATCATCCCCGTCATTAACAGGCCGGAGTGCCCCCCCCCCCCTGGGGTATTTAGCTCATCTGAACCATAACTTACTTTATTTTCAAGCTACCCTGAATTTCAGAAGCGACATCTGAACAAAAAGTCGTTAATGCCGTCCGGTGACGTCACTAAACCTTGCTTTACTCATGGGTAATAGTTTCTGTCGAGGCCATCACTTGGTGAAAGAAAAATCGCTTAAAAGGATTACAGGGTAGAACATTGTTTTAATAGTAAACTGACGTGAATAACATTTTAATCGACTGCGTGCTGTATTTAGTTTCTTTACAGCACTAATTTAATCTGACCTGATTTGCTTTAATGTACCAACTTCAACTCTTTCAGAACTTTCAGAACTTCGCTGCTCGGATAATTAGTGGTACATATAAATTTGAACATATATAAAACTCCATCACTCAAGAATTTGAGGTGGCTTCCCGTAAAAAAAAAAAAGCAGCTTTACCTCCGAGACGCTGTTTTCGCTTTTAAGTGTATGACAGGCTGCGCCCCGACCATCACAATTTGTCAAGAGGCAACAAATATCACTGAACGGAACCACAAGAAATTCACAACAACTGTGAAAAACCTCTGCTGGCCAGAGATCTTGTTATTACAGAATAGTAAAGCTATGGAACTCTTTAGACAAAGACTTAAAAACTATGCGCGAGTCATGCAAATTTTAAGAAAACTCTGAAGACAAAGCTACTCGGCGAGTTTGTTAAATTAAAATTCTCTTATTTCTTTCCTTTTTCTCTACCTATTTTTTTTTCTGTTTCGTATTAATATATAACTAAAGAACATATAAATATATATATATTTTTCATATTGTATTGTATTGTTCACTGCAAAACCTTTTTAGGAGTGTGCAATAATTTTTTTATCTCTTTTATCTTGCCTTACTAGCGATCAAAATAATATGAAAGGCCAATCTTACGACGCGAAAAAATACACTCTCGAGTATTTGATTCGCTTTAATTTGAGTGAATTCATTGAGACGGTTAAAGAGGCTTACAGAGGTTACAGAAGATAAATTCAGTACAAGAATATCCTACTTGGCCGTGGACACTGAGTTTACAAATCAATTGTTGGACATAAGCGTTGAGTGGCTTGTTGAAAAAAAACAAGTAAATTTAATTTAATTGGATTATCACTGCATGTCAAAGCGACGGAAAGCCACTACCTTAAAACCTACCGGCTTTCCATATTGATTCTGCATCCGTAGGTAACGTATTTATTCGGGCGCTTATTAAATTTTTGGACCTTGAGAGTGGGCGCTTATTCGAGGTGGGCGCTTATTCGAGGCTGGGCGCTTATTAAGTTTTCACCATTTTTAGCAAGTAGTACGTTTATTTTGCAAGAAAACAATTAATAACAACAAAACGTGAAGATGCACCAAAACTGAATTTTAACTGTTCATTTAAAGTTTCAGTAAAAAGACTAAAAAAAGGTAGCCTCTTAGTAGTTCAATCTCAATCAAAATTCCTCTTGTGCCCTCTTTTAGGGTGGGGGGGGGGCGCTTAATCGAATACGGTTAATTGATTAGAAACAGCTATAGATTAATGTAAATAACTTAATGAATTAAAATTTTGGAAGGTTACTTCTTTGCACCTTCGTTGAAATTCACTCATATTACATTATTTGATTGATTTTTAAATCGACCATTACAAATCGCTACTAGGTACTCGTCATTTTGAAAAGCGTGTTTCAAACATGTAGTTACACAAGGCAGTCAGTTGCCTTTGCTTTCCCTGTCTTTGCATTTTCGTAAATGTTTCACTGTTCGATAACAAAAGGCCTAAGCCACCTGACTATAAACTGCCCTGTCCTGATCGCCATTGAAGAACTCCTCGTTATTCTGCTCCAAAAGCTGTAGAACCTCGTCAGGCTGGCGTTTGCTTCTGCTGCCTTCATCCTGTGCCTGGTTCCGCTGATACAGCATCCCGGCAAAGCCGCTCTTCCGCTTGAAGTAACGACTAGCTCCTGTGATCATGAAATATGTCAAAAGTGTCAAGACGCTAATAACAAACGCGCAAGCCATCAACGAGCATGGTCCAACAGATGTGGAGCGTTCTGTTTTTGGAACAATCGTGTTCCCCACTGCAAGAGGAATGAGCATCTCGCCAAAACTTGCAGCCACTAACAGAACAGAGGCAGTCTTTCCCGATACAGTTACAAAATACTCCGCAAAGCTGATGGCAGATGGGAAGACGGACGCCATTGAGATTCCTAAAAGCACAGTCCCCGCCCACAGCTTCTTGAGGTTGGCGCTGTCGCAATTAAAGTCGGTAAACTGCGAGACTAGAATGGTTGAGCCTAATAAACACCCAGCCATGTCAAGCCATAGCATCTTGGAGGGTCTCAAATACTTCGATAAGGGTACAGATGCCAGCCGCGCCAAGGCAAAGCTGCCCCAGAACGCAGATGTGAGGAATGCTGCACTGTCCTCGCTCATCTGCGCATCGCTTTTCACGCCGAACGTAAAGATGTAGCCTCCATAGGCAACCTCTAGACCCACATAAAGCAACAGGAACGCGGAGAAGAGCGAGAGAATAATCACTTTGTATAAAAGGCTGCCTTGGTTGCTCTTTGGAGCGTCTTCAGTCTGACTCTGTGCGTTCTGTACACTGCACGCTTTTATTAACACAAACGCTATGAATCCAAGACCAGTAATGCCAAGAGGGATCGCAGCGATCCAGTAGGCCCTCGCGACAGGCAAGGCCCCATCATCGGTGCTATAGTTACCACATACGCTATTTGATACGCCTGTTGCTGCGGTTGCTATATTTGTTGTTGCTGTTGTATTTGTTGTTGCGTTTGCTATTGTTGTTGTTACTATCGTTGTTATCGCTGTTGCTGTAGTTGCGTTTGCCGCCGGTGTTGGTGTCATTGTTGTTATTGTTGTGCTCATTGTCGGGTTCATTTCAAGAAGGAATGGCTGTACTAAAAGAGGTGCAACAAACGCGCCGAAGGCAAATACGAAGTGCAGAGCTTGCAAGTACGGCCTCGACTTCTTTCCCCAGGTGTTCAGCAAAAGCACATTTCCACCTGCAATTGAACACAAGATCGTTGATTAGTTTATTACATTGTATAGCCACGGCAGATAGTCATTAGTTTTACAATAACTAGAAGAATTCTGGCGCGCTCATTGGTCTAAAGCTATGGTCAATGAGACTATAGTCCATGAAAATGACGTCACCAGTAACGCAACGCAGGGAAACATTCGAAAATGGTCACGATTTTTGGCGAAAACAGAAACAGAAAGCAGTGAGTTGTGTCATGTTACTCCCCAGGTATGCCCTGGAGTAATATCCGACGAACTCGTCGGCTTGCTCCAATCAGAATGAACAGTGACTGGTAAAAAAAACTATACTCTTGTAAACTTAAGAAATGACACCATAAAATGTGTAAATCTTTGCAGTGAAACCACTCGACTGCGGCTCCTGGTTTTACTTGAGTTTTAAACATTTTATGACCCCATTTCTATAGTCTACACGAGTGCAGACCATAAAAATGTGCACGATTAGTTAATTGATTCCAGGGTACTTTATCAGTGTTTAAAGAATAACTGAAATGCTGTATAATGTTCAATAGACATCAAGATGTTGACTTATGCACCCATAGCGTAAATCACATTGCAAGACACAAAGATTTCCATGGCAACCGTGCTAGCAACGGTCAGCAGCTGACTAAATGCAGAACCATTTTCCCAATAAATCTCAGTTTTCTTTTCAATTTTGAAACACACCTACCTCTAGAGGAATTGATTTACCCTTTAAATTTAACAGGAAAAACTCTCAGCCCCACCCTACCTAAAATGGACCTGGCAGTGCACACTTTCAAATTCTTTTCAATATTTAATGGCAGCCTCAAGTTTTCCTTGAATTTTATTTGTCCACCTTGAATGTGACTATAAACAGTCAAAACGAAAATAGAGAAAACTCCCCAAGTTTCCCCAGACTTTGACTCCCCATACAAAATGTAATAAAACAGGCATAGTGTAGAGTGGGTATCCCATCCCCCACCACCACCACCCTGCAGAAAACACCTGACATGATCTTAAGACAGCCAAACCATTAATAGAGAGTTTGTGAGATTTTGAAAGTTCATGTAAACACAAGCTGCAGGCAATGGTTTACATTTTAAACACTTTTAATTCTCTCAAAATCAATTAATTAATAATAGCCAAATAAATAAAGGCTTACTACTGATAAGTAAATAAATAAACAAATAAATTAATAAATGAACTAATAAACAAACAAACAAAAAAACAGATAAATATAAAAAAATAATAAATAAATGAACTAATAAACAAACAAACCAACCAACAAACAGATAGATCGATAAATAGAGTTCAAATTAGTTATCCACAGAGTGGCTTTCCAACTCTGTTTCCAGATAAAATAAGTATTTAGAATTGGTTTTGGACGAGGAAAGAAAACCAGAGAACTCAGAGAAACTGGAGAAAACCCTCAGCAGCAAACTCACCAAGATTGGAATCCAGGATTTGCACCCGGACCACATTGGTCGGGCGCAGGCACTCTCATCACCATGCCAGCCCTTTGCATTACAAAGCAGCCATTTTTTTCAATAATTTTTATTCTTTTATACAATGAAGATGCATATCATTGCCATGAAATATATCCAGTATCCATTGCAAATTCTGGATGCATATATCATTGCCATGATATATATACAGGATTTGCAATGGATACTGACCAATCAGGTTACTGCCACTTGACTGGTAGGGAAACACAACATGTCCAACTCTGACCAAAGAAAATTATACATATATATATATATTTATTAAGTAATTTTGACAAGTGGCAGTTTATTGGAAGTTGACCCCCTATTTTTATTTCTTTCCATTCTGACTTGGTAATATCATTAGAATATATGACCTCATACCTGTGTCAAGTGATCCAAGGCCTATTCCTAACAGTGCGATGACAAAAACCAAGGCGTAAATATTATGTACATACGGCAAAACCCACATCATCAGAGTGGCCCATATACATGACACTGACAACACCACATGTCCATTGTACTTGTCAAATAACCAACCACCGCCAATGCTTCCAGCAAAGTAGCCAAAAGACCGAGCTGTGAATGCGTACGACATGTGTGCCAGGTTTGTGTGGGTTTGGCATGATAGGTCTATCAAGGTGGGTCCTAGAATGGCAACAGATGTTCCCTGTAAAACAAAAAAATCAATCAGTCAATCAATCAACCTGTAGGCTTGTCCCTGGTGGGCGGGTTATGAGTACCTTTTAGGGGCAAATTAGACAGTCCGATTTTGCCTACAATTATTGTGTGCGGTATGCTTATGCCATGACTACAACACAAATCACGTCATGAAAATCAACCTGCCATGCACATTCATACAACAAATCAAGTGTACGCATGTGTAGGTGATCCTAAGTCATATGACATGGTCTGTTGTAAGCTTATCGCATGCAAGAAATTATACCATGTAAATTAGCCCTTACAGTGGCCTTCAGTAACATGTGAACTTTGAAATTCAAAAGCTATCTTTACTATCATTTTTTTTTTCTTCATCTTTTTTCTCTCGACAATCATGATTACGCCAGCAACCAGTATACCTTGAAAAACAGAAACTAAGAAAATGGATTGAAATCTACAATCACAATTGACAGACGTAATCTTCTAAACAGGTTCAGTGAAGTGAATATCTGTTTCCCAAAAGGTCCACTTAGATGATTGACAGCAGTGAAAAATGTAAACCATAGATTTAGCAGTGAGAGTTTGTGTTATTGAAAAGTGCAGTAAATATAATTATTATTCCACTATAGCACCATTTTGCCACATTAGGGCAAAAGAATGCGCAAAATATGCGACGTTATTACACAGTATAACAGGGCAAAAATACAGGCGGACAAACTTATGGAATACTGACCCAAACAAAGTGGAAAAATTAGTGGAATAATTAATCCCTTATTTGATGGTTTAACATATAATACCTGCAGATATTTCGGTCATTGCTCGTATTTTTCAGAGCCCCATAGGGGCTCGGAGGAAAAATACTACGCAACTCGCAAAATATCGGTGAGTATTATATGTTAGTCTAATTTCAAGAGGCGAATATAAGAATGCGGCATTCTGATTGGTCAAGAAGCTCTGGTTTATGACGCTATATTCACCTCGCTTGGAGGTGAATATATAGCAATTCAGGGCTTGGTTACTAAGCCACGCCAACTTTGCTATCCAGGCAAGTAAACATGGCGGCATTTGATGAATTAAATTTTCATTCATTCAAAAGAAATCACGTCAAGTCCGGAGTATTCAAAACAGTTGGAATTTTGAAAACAGCCACCAAGGCTTTTGAACCGAAAATATTTTCAAGAGGTGGTTCTCAAGGCATTAGAATTGGTGCTATAAAGGACGGTGGTCTTGGAGGTCGCACGCGATCACAAGAAACTCACTTGGCAGATCAACTGACAAAAAATTACTCAGTTCTCTTCAGATCAGAGCTACTCCACTCATTTCAAGAGGATTTGCTCAATGTCTAGAAGTCGCCAACGATTAAACAAAAGTACCAGATATCTGTCTTTTCCATAGTGTTTGTTTTGTTTCGTGGAAGAGTTAATTCTGATGTACAATCGGTGAATTAAACTTGTTTACACGTATTCAAGCGATCGAGCACTTGTGTTTGTTGTTTTCGTGTTTTAGTTCTTTATTTTATAGTTCTTGATTATTCACCTCTGAAAATTAGACTAAAACAATTATTCGCCTCAGACTCAGTGAATTTTGGCGAATATTCCCCTCGACGAATATTCGTCGAGATTCACTTCGCCTTCTGCGAATAATTGTTAATTGAACCATCGAATAAGGAGTATATATTTTTATTTTTTATATACCTATGCCATCTCCATTTCAATTGGCTTTGAGTACTTTGCGAATTTTAGATGGCAATGTGTTATTGCATCATACTATCTACAAATTTTAAACCCTAATACTACAGTCTAACAACGATTTTTCACGCAACAAAGTTGCGCAAAAAATCTTTCACCGTGTAACATGGTGCCAGGGACAATTTTTTTGCACAACATTTCACTCGGCAACACGTTGCGAGTTTTTGAACCCAAGTCAAAGACTCGCAACGCAAATTGACAAATATTCAGAAAGTTGACTCGTGTAAAAGGGTCGCCGTCGATTTTTCGCACAACACCTTCCCAGAATTCTGTTCAACATGGCCTGGACGCGTTGCGCTGAAATTATCGCCCCGTGTAACATGCATGTTGCCAAGTTCATTTTGTATGATGTTGCGCGAAAAGTTGACTCGTGTAACATAGCACGAAAATATGACGCAGTGTTGCGCTGCAAGTTGCCCCGTGTAACACCACCTTAATAGACAGCTGTCATTAATAACTGAAGTTTCTTTACTGACACTGAAACGCCAAGTAATTGTGTGATCATTTCATTTTCTTTCGCACAGTTTCATTGTACTTTTTTGCTTTATTTTAATTTTCACTGGCTAACATTATCTGCCCCTATCAGCCCAAGGGATCCTCGCAAAGCAACTTGCAACTGGGTGATCGATTTTTGTCGATTATCGATTTCAATCTCTATTGTCAAATTGAACAATAATATAAAGCATATCATAACATATTGTTAATGCTTATTGAAGCGAGTTGTATAAGTTATGAATAGAACTATAACTACAGTCACGAAGGCTATAACACAAAAATATTCTATGCCGTAAAAAATCAGTAAAAATTTATGCTCACCAAGCCGAAGAAACTAACGTACAAGCAGAGAGTTTTTGCTACTCGAACAGTCGAGGGAGAGTATGTAGCCACTTTTGGGCTCCCACGAGGACCAGTCGACGAACCATTCGCATTTCTTGAAGCAGCCGAAGAAAGATCTTCACGGTCGGCCATAAATTCCACCATCTCGTCATCTTCGTCATCCCAAGCGCGAAGAATTTCGGCCATATTTTCGTTTGAGCTCGGTTGCTGACCCAAATTTCTGCCTCCAGCACGTTTTGTAGTCGAAGAAGATAAACCAGCCATTATGCAAACGGCAAGAATTTTCAGGAGTCGCTTAGAAAACTTCTCCCAGCGCAAAGGAAATTTGAGAGTTGGAATTTGTGATTGTACACGTAGTCTAGTCGTGAAACAACGATAGCCTGTTTTTCGCAGTGGAGTCCACTTTGTTTTCCAAGGATCGAATTGCCATCCGGTCACAAGGTGTCAAATACCCTTCCCTACCCCCAGTTAGGAAGGGAAAGCGAAATAGAAAAACGAAAAGAAAACAATGCTGAAATTTGATTTTAGCTTTTCATTAAGTCAAACTATTTTAATTTAAAAGCTGGATACCCAACTGGTTCTTTTTGGTTGAAAGTTCAAGTGAACTATTTAATTTTTGGCTCCCTACGCCCAACCCCACCCCTGTTGAAGTTGACTACCAGGCTCCAGGTATGGCAAAATTGGATTGGAAAGTTTGGGCCGGACACTCGATGCGAGAAAAGCGGATTGACAAAAACGTCATTGTTCAGATAGTGTTAATGAATTACAATAGGAAACATCATTAGGTGTAATGGTTACGTAAGGCATATTACGTAGCACATCAAGTTGCAGGCATGTTTGGACTAATTACCAGGCGTCCTTTTCCTTGGTCGTGCACGGTTCGCTTGGCATTGTGGGACTGACATGCACGGCTCGCTTGGCGTTCTGGGCCTGGCGCTCCCTGTTTTCCCGCCTAACCGCCTCAACGTCCGGCCAATCGGCGCCTGGGGACGAGGCAGATGAAATTATGTAACTCTAATTTTTAGCGAGTAAACATTATTGAGCGAGCTGGCGTTATAAATCCGCGTTCAGTCAGTCAAATAATCGAAAGGAATCTTTTGGGTGATGTTTCAAAGAAAAAGTCGGCTTTAAAGGGGCTATGTCACGCAATTTTAGGCAATTTCGGCACTGTCCAACTGTTGCCAACCTGGCTTAGTGTAACTAGAAGAAGCCTGCAAACTGAAACTTTGATGACTGTACTAAGGAGGTATTGTTCAATTTACAAGCTGATGAAAAGAGTAATCATAGGATAGGAAGGGTGCTAGTTGAAAACAAGAAGAAAGTTATTTTCACGGGTAGATAATTGCACTTCCAAACATTTACATTTTTCATCGTTTTTGATATATAATATGGTATTAATTTTCGCGTGTTTTAATTTCGCGCAATGTTTTTTTTTTTTGCGTGTATTTAAATTTGCGATAATTTTGAAATCGCGAAAATTAGTAAAAATAAGGTAACTATAAGCCGATGTATACAGTGCTCTCTTATTTATCTTCGAAAATGAAGATCAAGTTTGCTGACCTGTAATTTTTATAAATGTTATTAACACCCAATTTAACAATTGGAATAACTTAAGCTATTTTCATCTTGTCGGGCGCAATGGCTGTCGAGAGGGACAAGTTTATAATTTCACTCAAAAGTTCAGATATCAGTGTAATAATTCTTTTGAACAGAACTGTAGTTAGTTCATCTGAACATTAACTTTTTTTTTTTCAAGCTACCCTGAAGTTTAGACTTTGTCCTCTCGTCGCTTACTCCCAAGAAGAGACGTCTGAACAAAATAGCTGCTAATAGTTTCTTTCGAGGCAATCACTTTGTGAAAGAAAAAACCGCTTTAATAAAGGATTACAGAGTATAAAATTGCTTTAAGGTATCAGCCACCCTTCAGGACCGTCCGCGCCCCACGTGAAATGCATAAGATTCTAATCTACTGCGTGCTATATATAGTTTCTTTACGGCATCGATTAAATCTGATCTGATTTGCTTTATGATATGAAAGGTTAGGCTTTCGTCCCGAACAAATACACTCTCGAGTACTTGATTCACTTTCATTTGAAGGAATCCATTAATACGGTTATAGAGGCAGCAAGAAAAGGAATTCAGTACATAAATATCCTACTTGTCTCCGTGGAGTGTGGATTTTAAATCAATTGTTGGACATAAGCGTCGAGCGGCTTGTTGAAAAAAACAAACAAGTAAATTTCATTTACATGTAATTGGAAAATCACTGCATGTCGAAGCGACGAACGCCGACAACTTAAAACCTACCGGCTTTTTTATTGATTCTACTTCTGTAGGTAAATTGAAACAGCTATAGATTCAAAGAAAATAACTAAATGAGTTTATATTTCGGAAGGTTAATATTCTTTGCACTCCGCGTTGAGGTTCACTCATAATTACATTATTTAATGATTTTTAAAATCGACCAATCAAAATGGCTACCAGGTTTTCGGGTAGTGACGTCACCGGAGGGCACTAGTGCCTATTTTGTTCAGGCTTCTCTTCTCGGGAGTAAGCGACCAGAGAAAGACGTTTAAAATTTAGGCTATTTTCAAGCTTCTTAAAAGGTGATTTAATTTATTTCTGAATGTGGTAAACAGGGCCGTACCTAGCATTTTTTGTCTGCGGGGGCAAACTCCGCTAAACTCCAATGTGGGGACAAACTCCAATATAGCTACAAGAAATAGCCCAGCAGAATCAAACACTGTTAGAAATTTAGTTTTCCTGGGGGGGGGGGTCACTGCTTCCACCAATCCCCCCCCCCCAACCCCGCTAGGTACGGCCCTGGTAAACTTCTTTTTGTTTGCAATAGTATAGGAGACAATGTAAAATTTATAAAGTAAATTTCAATAAAGTAAGGATATATAAACAAGATTCTTTCTTTTATTCTATGTATATATTTAATACATTCATATATTTAAAGGCAGTTTTATTTTTAGGTTTTAGATAATTAATATATTAAGATAATAATTTGCAAGTTTCTTTGTATATTTTACAGCAACTATTTTGTACTTATTTTTTGATGACGCATTAGGGCATTTTCACATGAATTTTGTGCCTTATAAGAATTAAATTGTTATCAATTATCATTGATTTTAAAAGTATCCCTTTTGTAACCCAGGGCTTAAATTTTTGGATTAAGTTTAACTTTTTTAATTCAGAAACAGTAGTTGTGTATTTCAGTGAATTTTTCGATTATTTTCTCATTAGTTTTCTTCTTCTCCAATCAGTACAATCTAATTTGCTGATGAAACTTTCCATAGAAAATTTATTATATTTTCTTATATGTTTTGTTTTGTTTTATCATTCAGTTTATAGATATGAACAGATATATCAGCATTAAGTAGTCCATTGATGCAGGCAGCCTTGTCATAAAATGCATTAGTCAAAATATTATCTATTAGTGTAGTTCTATTTGTTGTGATTCTAGCTAGAAGGCTTATAACCTGCGATCAGGCGTTATTTTTCTCGCGGCGAAGGGGTCAACGGAAAAATAACATCAGTTTACAACGAATGCGGAAGACTTCACACTTCCGAAAATCCCTCCGACTGAAACCGACCAATCACATTACACAGTTCAAAACTGTATTACAACTACCTCAGGTTCGCCATTTGGTAAGTTAGTAAGTTAGTCACGGTGCGTATTAACGTTTGTCCGCGATGGAAAGAGGTTCACACCTCCTATTGTTTCTCCTGTTTCTTGAGATGACCAATACCGAAGCTTTCGCCGACGAAGATGGCTCCCAACGTTCTCGTTCAGCATACGTCGTGACTAAGCCGAACAAGCAATCAAATGGCCATGTTGTTAAACGCTTTGTGTCTCCCAGTTTGTTATCGTGCAGTCATTTATGTATGAGAAACAAATGGTGTACTTCCACAAACTTCAATCTGTTTTCGAAGAATAACAGCAAAGGAACTTGTGAACTACTAAACGCGTTCTCTTTCATGGATGGCACCCAGTTTCATGAAGAAAAAGGAGCAACTTTTGCAATGCTCTTAAAGGTATTTTATTGTATCCCATGTTGTCAGCCATTTACAACAAATGGACTTCTGTAATAAGGTTTTAAAAATCTGGTGCTGGGTCGAGCCCAACTTGTTAAGAAAGCAGCATAAATGTGGGGTCTCATCTTACAAGGAAGTTCGTAGTTTCAGCGTTCAAGACAGTATAAACACTGTATGACAGTTACGTCTATGCAATCGACATAGACGTTCCGTACTGTCAGTATTTGGTATTTACGTATCACCAGATATGCCAATATTGTTCGTTATTTTCTGAAAGAAATATATCTATAAGTTTCAGTTATTTTTAAAGTTGCTTTTGCCAAAATTTCCTGTTTAGGTAGAGTATATTACACGGACATTGTGAGAAGATATGAACTTTATGTTGGAGTGGCGAAAACAATATCTCACGAGTGAGTGCAAAGCGTGGGTGATTTTGCCACGAGAACACAAAATTAATATCTTTAAGTCAACGTGTAATGTTATTTTTATTTTAAGAAGGTTATACTGCCAATTTTATTGTGTTTCTGAATAGTTTTACAGACACCAGTGGCTTTCATAAAGAACACATTGCATCCGTCGCCAAAATAAAGAAACCTAACTTAATTCCAATCTTGTCAATTGTCAACTAAATAAGACGTATTGAAGTACCGAAAACATCACTGACTTTGGCTTGAATCCGATATGGCAATGCCTTGCCAGCCGATGGATTTCGTATTCTTCTTTTCAATATCCTGTAATCTATACACTCGCAAGGGTACATACATATGCGTTATTGACCAAGCGTAAGGTCAGTATGGCTGGATATTGACCGGGTTCTTTCTTAAAAAAATAAATGAAGATCTTTAGTCATTCTATTAAAATTGTGTGTATTGAGATGCAGTCGGAAGAAGATTTCATTGCTCTTCCAACTGTAGAAAGAACGAGGCCAATATCCAGCTGACCGAACAAGTTTGGTCAATAATAAAAGGATTGATTATATGGCAAAATTATAACTTTTTATTGCAAGACAGACACGTGAAATCCTGAGCGGGCAATCAAGATACGACCCGTCTTGCCCGCTCCGGCAGCCAATCAGAAAACAGGATTTGCTTCATCGTGCCCTTTCGCAGGGTGGGCCATATAATAACAAAAAATTAAAATAGGCCAGTCGGGTTTCGAATGGAGTGGCGTACTAAAGCTCTGTCCATTTTTTTTTATATTTCTTGCCGAGTTTGAGCTATCATTCGATGGTTTTCTGCAGAAATTTATATATGCAAAATAGATTAAAGTGTTCACTGTTTTCTGGTTCACACTATAATGTTATTTTTGTTTATTTATTTAGTTAGTCATTGTATTACACGACCGAAAGTGGGGTTCGGCCCGCGTGATCAATTGCCTGGTCCAATCATTGTGAATCATTCCGTCTTTGTTGGTATTTCATTTTTTTACATTTCTCTCTAACAGGACCCATGCCAAACCAACCCGTGCCAGAACAATGGCGACTGCGTCCCTTACTTTGCAAGCAATACTTACCACTGTAGCTGTAAGGCAGGATTTGCTGGAGCTCACTGTGAAGAAGGTACTGTGAAGTCATTTCGTTGTGAATTTATTTGCAGCTTTAGACACAATTTCTCGCCAATTCAAGTTATTTGAATGGGTTCACTGGCAATTTGCCGTTTTCTTCTTCTTCGCGTTTTCTTCTTGCGTTTTCAAGCAAGCCAGCCGCAGCTTGCTGCTTAACATAACGCTGTTGATGATTTTTATACTAAAAACTTCCAACCAGTTTCAATAAGCGCATACTGAGTATGGTAGGCAGGTAAAGTCTGCGTTCGAGCCAAGCTGCCCATCAGGTGGAAGCTTATCCCGGTTTCAATTCAGTACTTCTTCCAAGATGAAATGCTAGTTCATCACAGACCCAAAACACCAACGTCGTCAGCAAGCCCACAAGCCGCAAGTGAAGGTACATTATCGCAAAGACCTAAAATCCAACTCTATCTTTAACAACAACAGTCTTGTCGGCAAGCTCACAAGTGACCAGTGAGAGAGTTTTCTTCTCGCAGTCAAAAAGCCAAACGCCAGCTCCTCTATAACAAAATCGTCGTCTGCAAAACACTACAGGTCGGTGAGAGTGGTCCTTCTTCTACAAGTGCGTGCTTCTTCTAGACGCTCTTCTTATGCGAGTCAGAATCGATAAATTCTCTTTTTTACAAGCCAACTAGCACATCATGTTGTTTGTTGCTTTGTCTCAAAATTTTAGCTCTATCACAAACGACCGAAATATTGGAAATATAATTTTCAAATAATGCATATGTATCACCTTATTCGAATTCATTGTAAGGACAACACAGTGGCGAGGTTATCTCGGAAGGAAAATTGGCGTTTGTGTTCCAAGTGAAATTGCGTGCAAACCGTCAGCATTTTGTTTGCAATGATGATGTTGTATAACATAAGGTTTAATTTATTTGAGAACACGTTTACATGAGCGCCAAAACTGTTATGTGGAATTTGATGGTTTGCACACAATTTCACTTGGAGCGCAAACGCCAATTTTCCTTGAGCTTTATAGCCGAAAAATTTTAATGCATGATGAAATAATTGCATAAGAAGTGTCTTTCACTGAGGGTCAAAACTCTCACTGTTTATCTATTTCAGCACAAGCATCTACATCGCACAGTGCTACAGCAAGTATTAGCCAAAATGTGGCAGTGTCCTCAAACAAAATTACATCAGTCAGTCCAAGTGAATCACAGTCCCACAGTTCAACACCGTCTATGACGAGAGGTTTCTCGGCAATTAAAACATCGACCAGTAAAAGTGGCTCATTGTCTGCAAGTCCATGGGACAGTGCATCTTCGTCCACGAGTCAGAACATTTCTGCGTCACAAAGTGAGTCCTGATGTTTTTTGTATGAGTCATTTTGGCATAGAATAGCATAGCATAGCATAGCATAGCATAGCATAGCATAGCATAGCATAGCATAGCATAGCATAGCATAGCATAGCATAGCATAGCATAGCATAGCATAGCATAGCATAGCAAAGCATAGCATAGCATAGCATAGCATAGCATAGCATAGCATAGCATAGCATAGCATAGCATAGCATAGCATAGCATAGCATAGCATAGCATAGCATAGCATAGCATAACATGGCATGGCATGGCATGGCATGGCATGGCATGGCAGTGGCATGTTCACACATATACATTTGATTTTATAACTTTCCATCATGTTGAAAACTTTGGAGGAGATAAAGCAAGGAATGGTTACAAAGAATTATTTTCGTCTTCCTGCTTTCTTGACATCTTCATTCCGATTACAAGATGGCCGACGTGCCAATGATTTTTAAAGAGAAAAACGCTCCTCTCCCGTCGAATTGCCTTGGTATTCCTCTTCTCATTTTCCAGAGTCTGTAAGGACGGAGTACAGGTATACGCTGACGTCATAGCCAAAATTTATCGCATCGAAAACTTACCAAAATTCTTTTCCATGGGGCTCCGCTAACGGGCGTCGCGCGCCGGAGCTCCGATTAAAGTCGACAGAGGAATGAAAAGCATTTAAGATTAATTATCTGTGAGACTCCTTGGTTTTTCTTTATTACAGTTGCCGCAGATCCTCGATATCCAGAATTAGAAATAATTCATGAATTTTTGTACCCTGAAAGCGAAATGAATTGCTGTTAGGCTAGTTCCCTTTAAGTTGTGTTTATTTTGCCGTTGTCAACATCAAGTACCATTTCCCGTTCTACCCAAGGATATCTAAAGGACGACCACAAGAAATAACAAAGCAACGCTTTCACTGTTCACGTTACTGATGTTAATGTTTCTGTGGTTGTTGTTGCTCTAACTGATAGTGTTGATGTAGCTTTTGACTTTGTTAATATTGTTGATGTTGAAATCTTTTATTTTAGGCTCTTTCTCTTGTCCGAGCGCTGTTGCTGGGCTTTATGCGGATCCCAACGATTGCTCAAAGTACATCAAGTGCCATTACGGTCAGGAAACTAGGGAGAGTTGCCCACAAGGAAATTTGTTCAACCCGAACACCAAACAATGTGATTGGCAACACAACGTGGATTGCACATAAATAAAATAGCAACTAACAACACGTTTCACGAAAATAATTGTAACAAGGACTTAGCAGACTTTACCCCCCCCCCCCCACCCTGTACAAAGGCCGAAATAACATCTATATCCCCGTTAAATGTAACAACTAAAATATAACCCTCCCCCCCCGTTTTTCCAATCCCGGTTCCCATTGCGAAAACAGAGAATATTAAAGATATGATAGAGAAACATGATGAGAGTCTCTTCAGCGACAGGGTTGTCTTGCCAGCACTGGCATAATTCTGACACTATCCATGCTATTAATACAGACATTCAAGGGAATCAGATGTTGCCCCATTGATGAAGAACTACAAAGTAACATATACCATTAGATTAAACAAAAAATAAACGACAACTAGAAGAAAGAAAGTGAAAATGCAAAAAATCGCGGAACAATGAGCGTTAAAAGTGTTGAAACACTCCGCGATTCCTGAGTATAGAACGAATGTTAGCTTGAACCCCTTCGATGTTACCCCTGGAGCAGCTGAGATATTTATAGTTCAGGAGCTTTTATACAAAGCAGCTTCACAAAAAGGCGAGAAATGAACAGGAGGAACTCAGGGGAACCAAAGATAAACATTATTTGTTCCAAATTACTCTAGATGAATAAATACAGGGGGAAAAGACCGTGGAACAGCCGCCTCTCGATACACCGAGTGCTTTTTCACAATAATCATTATGGCCTACAAAAACGTGATCTTGAGTTCACATCCTTAATCCATCATCACTATTTTATTTTTATAGTTGTTTTCGATACATTATAGATTTTCTAGAAGTTCAGCACTAATTGAATTGTCTTAGTGTTTGGTTGCAAAACAAAGAATTTCGAAATTTCGGTTCATTTGACCTTAAAGTTGTGTCTGTGAGAGAAAGGTGTCCAAGCAGAGAAGAGATCAGTCTAAAAACGAAAGCCTTCAAAATTTGCCCCGATGTAAAAACGTGGTCATCATGGCAACACTGAGTACCCAAAACAAGCAGCAGCTGTTGTATTAAAAAGTCCCCGAGGATGCATAAAGCAGTTCCTCTAAAAACACTTTAGCAGTCTCGAAAGAGACTCTGGCAAATTGAGGCTAAATGAACTAACACTGTAAAGCTATTGTAGTAAACACATATTAACAATAGAAAAAAAAAACATCAGTTTACAATGAATGCCGGAGAAATCACACTTCGGAAAATCAATCCGATTGAAACCGACCAATCATATTGCACAATTCAATACCGTATAAGAATTACCCAAGGTTCGCCGTTTAGTCAGCTAGAAACAGATAAGGCTGTTCATTGCGTATAAACATTTGTCAGCGATGGAAAGCGGTACACACCTTTTGTTGTTTCTCCTGTTTCTGGGGATGACCAATACCGAAGCTTTGGCTGAAGAAGACTCCCCATCTTCTCGTTCAGCATTCTTCGTGACGAAGGAAAATAAGCGACTTAAGGGCCATGTTGTTAAACGTTTTGAGTCACCCAGTTTTTTGTCGTGCAGTCAAAAATGTATGAGAAACGAGTGGTGTACTTCCACAAACTTCAAATTGTCTTCCAGGAATAACGGCAAAGGAACTTGTAAACTACTGAACGCGTCCTCTTTCATCGACGGCAGGGAGTTTCAAGATGAAAAAGGAGTGACTTTTGCAAGGCTTTTCAAGGTAATTTATTATCCCATTTTGTCAGGCATTAACAACAAATGGACTTTTAACTGTTTAAAGTAGTGTGCTTCTGCAATAAGGTTTGATGCTGGTTCAAGCCCAACTCAGTATAGTAAGTAAGCAGCTTATATGTCTTATATGTAAGATTGCATCTTACAAGGAAGTTCGTAGTTACAGTGTTAAAGACTGTATAAACACCTTTGACGTTATGTCTATTCAATCTTTGTAGAAGTTCCTCGAAAGTCAGTATTTTGAATTTACGTGTCACCAGATATGTCAATATTGTGCAAATAAATCTATGAATGTTATTTTTTCAGCTGCTATTGCCAAAATTTCCTGTTCAAGTTGTAAATAAAATTTGTCAACTTAAGACTCCTTCGTGGATAAGAAAACTAACGAAAGAATGTAAAACGTAAAACGAATTGCGAAAAAGATATTCATTCAAACCCAGTTAAATAAAAGTTTAGTTAGAATACTCTTAAAAAATTCTTTCGTTTTTGAAATAATTCCAGATAAAATTCTAGATCAAGTCACAAAGTTTGGAGGCAGCGTCATAAATGTTAAGAACAAATTTATATTTGAACACATTTCTGGTACCAGTGCCTCTACTTTCGAGAAGTCGTTTCTGTCGGGCTAGTCAATATACGAGGGTGAAAAACTGAAAAAAAATATCACAATAATCATAATGGCTTTTTTTATAATAGAGATGGACAAATCGTCAAGACGGACAAGTCGTCTTATGGTGGATTTCCACTGACGCGTAATTTTTTACGTGCGTAAAAAAATTAGAGACAATGTATGAACGGCTTGCGTACACATTTACGCAGGCCGTTCATACATTGTCTCTAATTTTTTTCACGCACGTAAAAATTTACGCGTCAGTGGAAATCCACCTTTAGTGTGAAAACGGGACGGACATGAATTGTGACGTGCAAGTCGTCTGAATTTGACTGTTGATTTGGCCGTCTAGGAAGACAAGTTTCCGAGGACGACTTGGTCGTTTAGACGGACAAGTCGTCTAAAAGCTGTCTTAAATTTCACACTAGACGAACAAATCATCAGACGACTTGTCCGTAGGGCTTTCCACAAGTTGCTCGAGATTTCCCAAAAAGTTGCCTGTAATTTCTCAAAAAGCTGCTCAAAAGTTGCTCCAAAATTCCAAAAAAGTTGCTTCTGATAATAAAAGTTGCTCGAAAGTTGTCCCAAAAAGTCCAAAACGCTGCTTCTGATCAAGAGAATTTCTCTAAATATATACTAATTTCCCTTAGAGGATAAGATTTCTAAGCAGTTTTATACAATTTTACAACAAATGAAGTATCTAAATAACATATTAAGAGGAAAATTTGTTAAATAACAAGGATTTCTTTAACTGAGAAAAATCGTGAAGATATCGAAGAAGAGAGGGGAAAAACGGGACGACGAGTTTTGTAATGTTGTCGTCAGATGTTCCTCAAAAATCTTCAGCAAACTTCGTAAGTCTTCGGAAACGTTCGCATGGTCTTTGAACAACACTCGGATAGTCTTCGGAAATCTTCGGTCGGGAAATTGCTCAATATGCAACAAGTTGCTCGAGAGGAAAAAAGTTCTCGGAAATATATGTTAAAATAAAACGATTTCTGATGTTCACAATGGATTGAAAATTGGCAAGGTGAGTAAGAAAGTCTAACTGTACACGACAATGTAAAAAATGAAAATCACAAATTTGATCACAGGGGCACTTTAACTGTTTTGTGCGCAGACACAATGCTATAACTCTAAAAATTTAGGTAAGTGCTTTTTTGCAATAACTGAGCGAATTTTCGAACGCTGATTGGCTATTTTTTATTGGAAATAACAGTACAGACGCATAAAACTCGTTGCTGCCCGTTGCTAACGTAATCAACCAAGGTTTTGTCAAACTTTTCAGCACTGATTTAGCGCTGTATTTTTGATGAGGCGAGAATTATACCACAAAACTAGCAGTCTTCACTGAGGAAATCATCTAAAATTTATCTGTTAAAACTTAAGAAACCATTGCAACCTGGGAGCGAAAAGATGAGGATGTTTATTGAGGATTCAGATCTGAAAATCGGCGGTGAGCGGGAATGTGTGCTGTCAATGAAATTAAGAAGTTGAGCCGTGCTTTAGCGGATAATTTTGTGGATTAAAGATTAGTTAAACAATTCGAATTTTCTCTTGTATTTCTGGCGGTATTCTAACCAAACGTTTAATTTACGAGCCTGTGAATGTGGTTCTCAGAAATACAGCGACGAAATTTAGATTCTGCGGCCGTACGGCAATCGCATTTTCCTCGTGCATTTCTTTCCTTCGTTTTAAAATCAGTTTTGGTTTTTTGTTATTGTTTTATTATTTTTTATTCTTCTCTGGGTAATAGAAATCGATAATCACTCGTTATGACAACGTAGAAAAACGAAAGAAGTCTAATTTGAAAGAATTAAGACATTATGTATTTTAAAAACGTCAACACAATGTGTTCTCGATCACTGGTTGAATTTAGTGATTGGCCTTTGCCGCCTAAGTGGTACAAAAAATGGATATTTTTAGCCAGGAAATTGTTTTATCTTTTTTGTATTATTTTTTTAAATTTCTCTTTAACAGGACCCATGCCAAACCAACCCGTGCCAAAACATTGGCGACTGCGTTCCAGACTTTGTAAGCAATACATACCACTGTGTTTAATTTGTAAGGCGGGACTTGCTGGGAGACACTGTGAAGAAGGTACTGCGAAGTCATTTGGTTGTGAAATTATTTGCAGCTTTAGACACAATGCCTCTATCAAATGGTTCGCATGGGCTCACTGGCAATGTGTTGCTTTCTTCGCCATTTCTTTCTTTGTGTTTCGCGTTTTCAAGCAAACCAGCCGCAACTTGCTATAATACATATTTCTAAAAAAATCACAACTTAACCTGTTTGATACACAAATGTGCGCATACTGTGTGACTGAGCGCAAGGTAGGTAGGTAGGTAGGTAGGTAGGTAGTAGGTAGGTAGGTAGGTAGGTAGGTAGGTAGGTAGGTAGGTATTTAGATAGGTAGGTAGATAGGTAGGTAGGTAGGTAGGTAGGTAGGTAGGTAGGTAGGTAGGTAGGTAGGTAGGTAGGTAGGTAGGTAGGTAGGTAGGTAAGTCTTCGTTTGAGCCAAGTGGCTCATAGGGACGGAGCCTATCCCAGCATGTAACTACTAGGAGGATTTCTAACCCCTGAATGGGATGTACATGTGCTTGTCCATCGCAGGGTAACTCCCGAGCATTAGATTCGCTGGTACCTATTTATACACCTGGGTGGAGAGGGTCACTCTAAGAGTTCAAGGTAACACAGTGAACCATCCGCTGTTCCAGAGTCCAGCGTGATAACCATTAGGTCACTGCACCTCCCGATACTGTCAGGCCTGAAAATTGCCTTTTTTGCCAAATCAGTAAGTCTATTGCTTCAATTCCACTTTGAGTGATACATTGTGCATAAAAAGTACATGTAATGACAGCTGGCGATTGCACAATTGAATATGATATTAGTAAAAGCTATAGTTATATCATCTTTAGTAAAATAACTGAAAACCTAGTAAAAGATCGTAAACAATGAAGTGCTTTTAACGAAATGCAGTATGGAAGGAGATAAGGTTTACATAACAAGAATAATATGTCAGATAAATCAACAGATGCTGTTGCAACGAAAAATTTTTCAATATTCTTTTGTTGTTGTTGTTGTTTAAATACTTTGTCGAAAATCGACGGCCATGTTGCTTTAACTGATAGTGTTGATGTTGCCGATGTTGCAATGCTGTTGATGTTGAAATATTTTGTTTTAGGCACTTTCTCTTGTCCAAGCGATGGTGCTGGCCTTTATGCTGACCCCAGTGATTGATCCAAGTACATCAAGTGCCATTACGGTCAGGAAACTAAGGAGAGTTGCCCTCAAGGAAATTTATTCAACCGAAAAATGAAATGTTTTGATTGGCCACACAACGTTGATTGCACATAAATAAAATAGCAACTAACAACAAGTTTCACTAAAATGATTGTAACAATGACTTATTAGATTTGTTCTAAGTAAAATTGGCAACTGTGCAATAATTAAATAACATAACAGGACCGGGTTTATAAATGAGTACGATCGGCTTGCAGTTATCTTACCTCCCTCCCCCCCCCCCCCCCCACGTGCACCCCTCTACACAAAGTCTGAAACAACATGGAATCCCCCCCGGTTAAATTAAAATATAGGATCCCTTTTTTTCAAGCCTGGCCTCTTTTACAAAAACAGAAACTAATAGACTCTTCAATTTAGTAAAAAAAAAACTTGCAAATTACAGATAGGGCTGTCTCTTCAGCATCGGAATAAACTGAAACTACTATAGCAAGCATTCGAGACAATCTTACCTCGTTGATGATAAAGTACAAATCAACATATCCCATTGGATATGGTAGATCAACATTTCCCATTGACACTGTTAAGCCAAGAAAAAAGAAAAGAAAAAAAAAACAGTCTTACCTGGAATCTAGTGGTAGCCACAGAGTTTCATATCGTCTGATAGCAGTCTTTAGAACAGGACCAGTGTAATGATTGGGGTAGTCGTCTACCAGCTAACAAAAACTTAATCCATCCCTTGCTGCCTCGATTAGGTCTACGCCAAGTCTTTTACAGAACGTTGTCATCGCTTTGAAGAGAAGTTGTTGTTCTAAAAAACAAAACAACGCATTGAACTTTTCATCTACCTTTCCAATATAGGAAAGATTAGTTAATGGATAATTACTTTGGCTCACAGCATTATTGGCTGAGGCCGCACTATTATAATTATTGAGACTCCTAAAAAGCTATTTTTCACTCTCTACATTACATGGACGATTTCAGTCGTTTCCACACTGATGTTTTGGTTCATGGCTGCAATTCTATATTCTATATTCGATATATTGCAGAGAGAGAACAATAGAAATTTTTGATTAGCAACCTAAATGACGTTAGAATAAATTTAATTAGTATAATTTCCAGAGGTGAATTCAATTCTGATTGGTCGAGAAGCTCGGACCATGTCGCAATATTCACCGCGCTAAGCGGTGAATATTGCATCTCAAGGTTTGGCTACTAAGCCATGCCACGTTTGCCATCCAGGCCAGTGAACATGGCGGCATTTGCTGAATGAAAATTTCTCTCATTAAAAGAAATCACTCCAAATCCTGGATATTTGAAACCTTTGAAATTTTTCAAATTTACTACTAAGGCTTTTGGACCGAAAATATATCAAGAGATGGTTTTCAAGGCATTAGAATTGATGGTAAACATGGTGGTTTTGGAGATCGCACACGGCCATATACTCAGTCAGATCGACTGCCAAAACATCATTTAGTTCTCTTCTCACTGGAGTTAGTAATTTCGAGAGGATTCCCACAATTGCTCAGAAGCCACCAACAATTAAACAAAGGTACCGGATATCTATCTTTTTTGTAGTGTTTGTTTTGTTCCGTTTTGTTACTAAAACTTGAGTGTAAATTATTATTTCAATCGATGAATTAAACTGGTTTACACGTATGCAAGCGAGAACTTCTGTTTGTTGTTTTCGTGTTTTCTATTGTTATTTGCAGTGTTTGATATCCACCTCTGAAAATTATACTTAAACAATTATTCGCCCCAGGCTCAGTAATTATTGTTGAATAATCACTTCGCCTTCGGCGAATAATTGTTATATATTTCGTGATGAATTAATAACTGAGGAATGATAATTGTGTGTATGTTATTAAGCAACCAAAAATGGATATAAAAAGCGCTGTAAAACTAAGAAAGTAGTAGAAAGTAAATAGCGAGAAAACTGAGAAGTTTGAAGAAGGAACGAGAATTAAATTGTGATTGTGAAGCTATACAAAACCATGAAATTATATCAAATATATCGTTGAGAGTGGTCGCTCGCTGACTACGAGAGCCTGGGGGGGGGGGTGGAGTACGAAGCTCAGGGCTAATCCCCGGCTGCGGAAAGAACTCTTAACAATATTTTTAATGTTTTGCAGTCCGTGTGTGTGTGTTTTAATTTTTACATGTAGAGAATTTGGAACAAAAGGTTTTTTTATTTAGACAAACGCTACATTTATCCGGCCTCTGGGTAACATGGCCCCCACATCCTTGCGACATTTCCCCTATAATAGAAGTAATGACTCAAACGGATAAGGTATGTATTTTTTCACTTTCTGAATGAGTGTTGGGAGATGGGAAAACCAATCAGATTCACGGAGCAGGCTCCCAATAGAACACAGCTGAGTTTCAAACAATTACAATTAAATTATGACCGTCAATAGAAACATTGGGAGGAAAACCCAGAATGAAATGTAAATTTGTTTTCAGCTACATACAAAAAAATTGAGTTATTTTTCTACTCGTATACTAAGCGGCATAACTACTAGATCGTATTCTTAAAATTTAAGAAATATTTCAGAAAGTACATACAAACCAAGATATTTAGAGATGTGTACTCGGACTCCAAGTAACTCAAAATATCCCAACGAATAATATATATATCTCATTATCTTGAAAGCGTTTTAAAACTCGCTGCCAGGTGGTTTTAGGCATACGAACTTTAGCTGACTGGCTAATTGAAAGTCGTACGTTCTAACAACTGTTGTGCAACAGAAATTCAGTTGATGATGCAGAAGACAAAGGAATTTAGTTTGGTAAGCGCTTTCTTTTTCTTGTTTAAACAGTTTGAACTGTTATCTCGCATTGACGGGTAACCTTGCGAAACACTTCATTATTGAGCTCATGCAAGACATAAAAGTTGTTTTTGGCAATAACATAATCTGCGTAAAATTATCTTCCACAGTTTCATAATTTCCGTTGATTGAAAACTAGCTGAAAATCGACCAACTCAGCTGTACTAAAAAAAAGAAAACAAAGATTCCAATGAGATAGGTTTTAGCGGAGCTCCTAAGCGTAGCACCATAACCATGAAAGAAGGAACACTATCAAAATGAGTTTTATGATACGGCATGGTTCGAGGGCGCGTACGGCGTACATACGGAGTCGCGCAACATGGCGGCCATAGTTTGATGGTAGAAAGAGTGAAGCAAGAATGCCGTATAAAGGCAGCCTTTAAAATTTAAAGAGGTTTGAAAAGAAAAACAAGAAGCAATGAAACAAAATGTGGCTGAAAATTAGTAAATAAGTAATCGACCGCCAAAAAAGTGGACATTGAGAGCCATATTAAATCGATCGATGACTTTCGTGTCTATCTGTAAAGCCAGCATCGTACATAAAGGAGCATTCGAAAGCTAAATCGGGTTGATACAATAAACAAACCATTTTATTGCTACGGGGTAAAAAAAAAAAAAAAAAAAAAATTTGACCCTCTGGGATTTGAACTCACGACCTCCCGATTCGCAGACTGGCACCTTACCGATTGAGCTAATCCGACAGACTCTGTAGTGCACGTTGAATATATCCTATATCAATGTAATAGATATTGTGGAGTCTACTAAACTGCTGCGAAACTATAACAGGATCGCGAAACCATTTTCTATTGCTTAAAGTAATTTTTCGTGCAATGAGTAATGATTTTGCCCCGCTTTAAGATTATTATTTTTGTCGTACTGCTGACATTCAGTTTAACCGTGAGCTATTTAAATTTGTCTTGCACCTATAAACCGCCATAAACATTAGTACTTTGGCCGCTTATTCACTAGAATGAAAACATTGTAAACTCCAGTGAAAATTAAATAAATGGGGAGCTCCGCTTTTAGGCTTGCCTAAATCTATATATTATCAAATTAGTTATCACTCATTTTACATGAGACCGATTTACTTGCAATGAAAGGATTTTTTTTGAAATTAATTCTCTCTGGGTCTTCGACTTAACATAATTACCTCAAGTTCTGCGAAATTCTAAGAATTTCTATGAGAGGGTTTTCGAAAAAAAAATTGGATAAGTTTTTGAGGTGCTAAAATATAACAAAAACAAAGCATTCTTAAAACATTATTATTAAAATTGCGCTGATTTTCACCCTACATCGGATCGCTGCGTTATTATTTCTCTCAAGCAGGTGCATTTATCAATTCCGGTAGATTATGCATCACTTATATGTATTATTATATGTAACCGAAGATTTTCGCGACAATTCTGCTGACGTTTGGCATTGCCTTGAAACTGTCAGAAGACTAGCACTGAAAATGTTACAAGTTCTTTACTACTACTGTTATTTTAACTTGGCTTGTTCAAACTACTTGTTTCTCCCCATTTTTCGGAAAACAGGCAGCTGTTTTACATATTTAAGATGTACTGAAATTTACAAATGCATGGGGCTCGAGACAATAAAGACGTATAACGAAGAAGCGATCCAATGAAGAGTAAAAAACAGCACAGTGTTTTCG
Organism: Oculina patagonica; assembly: GCF_052425735.1. NCBI lineage: Eukaryota > Metazoa > Cnidaria > Anthozoa > Scleractinia > Oculinidae > Oculina > Oculina patagonica. Next base: position 44,773,414 of record NC_135761.1, read on the forward strand.
TTTTAAGTTTAGGCTTAAAATTAACTGCCTTAAAATGTTTCAATTGTTTTTAAAGTCGGACATTTTAATACATACTTATTTTTTGTTTCAACTGCTAAGTTTAGAAGAATCTCTCGAGCGGTTTTTATTTCGAGTTCATTTTAGTAACCGTGCGGGGCGTTTTCGTTCAAAGAGCGAAATAATACTTTATACCAGTTCATCTTCAAGCCGATCATTCAAGAAATCAAAAGGAACGATTTCTCTGAAATTTAAGCTCAAGGTAATCAAAAAGACTCAGAGACTCAAAGGACAGTGCAGAATGCGTTGGACTTTGATACAAACTTTCTAAACGCGTCTTTGTTATTTTAATTTTCATTACTCTGAATTCAGTTTGATATTGAAACAGCAAACGTGATATTTGTGCTTTGCGTGCAAAGGTTTGTAACCCGATACCTTTGTTTTTTTCTTAGGCTGCTGTGATGCCTTAAAGTCTAATTAAATTAACCCCACGGATTTTACAAGAATTCTACCGCATTGAAAAGCACATGACGTTAGGCTTTAATACAAAATTTCCAAACGCGTCTCTGTTATTTTAATTTTCGTTAGTTTGCATTCAGTTTGACATTGACTGCGAACGTGATATTTGTGCTTTGCGTGCAAAGGTTTGTAACACGATACCTTTGTTTTTCTCGAAGACTGCTGTGTTGCCTTAAAGTCTAATTAAATTAACTCTACGGATTCTACAAGAATTCTACCGCATTAAAAAAGCAAACCACGTTAGGCTTTGATACAAAATTTCTAAACACGTCCCTGCTCTTTTAAGTTTGATATTGAAACAGCAAACTTTTTCTTGAAAACGAATGTAACATGATACCGTTGTTTTTGTCGAAAACGGATGTAACGTGATGACATGGTAACGTGATTTATTCCCTGCAAACAGGGCGACATCGATTATAACACAGATATTATCGATTTAGTTAAGAATTTGGTTTTTCTGAATTATGAAATGATGCAACAGATCATTTACATGTATTCTAAGAAAACAGCATTGCCATAACAAGAATTATTTTACATGAACTGCTATGACGCCTTTGTGTCTAATTCAATTAATTTGCAGTTTTAACTTGGCGCCACGGAATTTACAGTTATCCTTTCGCAGGAAGAATTACGCGATGTTCGCGACGTCTATTAATCTGCGCATGCGTTTAGCACGAAGTATTTTCATCCAGAAAGAATAGTACCACAAGAAGAGCATAGTACTTTCTGAAAAAAATATATACCTTTAAGCTATTCAATTGTATCGTAGATATACTTCCAATTCTAGGGACCCTAGAGTTGGAAAATCGAGTGTTGTTGACAGGATTCTTCGAAGAAGGCCAGCTTCCCAAGCTGGTGTTAGCAAATCTTCTCATAAGCCTGGTGTTCATGTGTCTTTGCCGGCTGTGGTGAGTTCCAGGCCACCGGCCAAACGCAAGTAGTTTTTTGTCTTTATTTCATCCTGTTCTTGCATTCAAGTTTTTAACTCTTAACGTGAACGGGTTACGTGACCCCAACAAACGGATGTCTCTGTTGCAGTGGCTTAGCCACCTTAATGTTGATTTTGTCTTACTGCAAGAGACTCACGTCTCTACTTGCAGCGAGTGTGATTCTTGGTTTTCCCCTTATGGTTTCCTGACTGTGTCCTCCCCTGGAACCACTCGTTCCTGTGGGTCCGTCATCTTGTACAGATCGGTGTTTACGATTTCGAGTTTTTCTTTTTGATGCCGATGGAAGGTTTGTTTTGGCCCATTTCAAACATAATGGTCTTTCTTTTGGTGTCGCTTGTGTTTACGCGCCGAACCGTAACCCCGAGAGGGATGTGTTTTACGATTTTTGTGCGTCTAAAATTGATCTCTCGGTTCCTACTTTAATTGGGGGTGACTTTAATGCCGTGTTTGATCGGGCTTTGGATCGGCGTGGTTCGAACGTGTCTGACATTTCTCGCGAGAGCTCCGTTGCTCTTGCGTCTTTTTTCAATAACTGTTGTGTTGCTGATGTGTGGCGCCACTTGCATCCTTCATCTGTGGCCTTTACCTGGCTCAAACCTGATGGTTCGCTTTCCTCGCGCATTGATCTTTTTGGTTGCCCGCTCACTTGGCTTCATTTGGTCGAGTCCTGCGACATCTTGTCTTGTCCTTACTCGGATCACTCGGCTGTTGTTCTTGAGTGTGTTATTCCGGATCCGATCCCTCGTGGGCCTGGTAGGTGGAAGCTCAATACTTCCATCCTTTCTGATGCCGATTTTGTTGACTCTGTCAAGACTTTCTGGCGTGGGTTGGAAGCTCCGGAAGAACTCCTTTGATTCCCTCCTCTCCTGGTGGGATCGTGGCAAAGAGAGAATTAAGGGCATCGCTATTGATTTTTTCGAAGACGAGGGCTAAAAACCAAAATGTTTCCAGTTCCATTCTTGTCGCTTTGGCTGACCATCTTAAATTGAAAATTGATTACGGAACTGTGTCCCTTCTGCCCATTTACCACAATGTGTTGTCTAAAATTGCTGATTTGGATCTTTCTGCCGCTCAAGGGGCCAAAGTTCGGTCCAGAGTTAAGTGGGCTGAGGAAGGAGAGTCCTCATCGAGATACTTTCTCAGGTTGGAAAAGAAAAGGGGTGCCTTAGATTGGATTGCGGCATGAAAAATCCGGATGGTTCCACAGTTTCTGATTTGGATGGGATTTGTGACTCCTGGAGGGCTTTCTATTCTTCTCTCTTTTCTGCTTGTGACACGGACTCCGAAATTCAAGCGGACCTTCTGTCGAAAGTAACATCGTCTTTGCCCGCTGATCAAGTGCCTGTCTGTGAGGGTTACCTTACGGTTAATGAAGTCCGTGTTGCCCTTGGTGGCATGGCAAGAGGCAAGTCGCCTGGTTCGGACGGCTTGCCGATGGAGTTTTACGTCGTTTTTTGGGATATTCTTGGTTCTGACCTTGTTGAGGTTATGAACGCTTCCTTTGATGCTGGCCTTTTACCTTCCTCTCAGAGAGTTGCCTTAATTTCACTCATCTTCAAGAAGGGAGATAGGCTTCTCCATAAAAACTGGCGGCCTATCAGTCTTTTAAACGTAGATTATAAATTGTGTGCTCGTGCGCTGGCTGGTCGCCTCTTGAAAGTGTTGCATTTGGTTATTCATCCCGACCAAACCTGTGGTGTTCGGGGCCGTTATATCGGTGAGAATGTTGCCTTACTCCGTGATGTCGCCCATTATGCCAATGAATTTAATGTTCCGGCTGCAATTCTTGCCCTTGACCAGGAAAAGGCCTTCGACAGAGTTGACTAGGGTTTTCTCCTTTCTACACTTAGACACATGGGTTTTGGACCGTCTTTTGTATCCTGGGTTCGGCTTCTGTACACTAATGTTCGTAACGCTGTCCTCATTAATGGCTACACTAGTAGTCCTTTCTGGCCGTCGCGTGGGGTGCGTCAAGGTTGCCCCTTGTCGCCTTTGCTTTATGTTGTTACCATGGAAGTGTTGGCTGCGAATTTGCGTGCGCATCCCTCCATTGTCGGTCTCAGGCTCCCTTGGGTCCCTGAGCCTCTTCCTGTGCTTTCTTTATATGCCGACGATACATCCGTCATTTCCTTGTCTGACGATGCTACTGGTGCGGTCTTCTCCACCTACGACCGTTTTGAGAAGGGCACTGGTTCAAAGTTGAATCTCTCCAAGTGTGAAGGTTTGTGGCTGGGCGCGTGGCGCGATCGTACCGATGCGCCCGTTGCCATTCAGTGGACCTCTGTTAAAATCAAGGTTTTGGGTGTCTTCATTGGCAATGGCCTCTTAGACGATTCAAATTGGCTTCCTCGCATTGAGGCGGTTGAAAAGTGTTTGAGCTCCTGGCGTTCGAGATCCCTTTCTTTTGGTGGCAAGGCTCTGGTTTCCAATGCTTTAGCTCTGTCCAGGGTGTGGTATGTGGCCTCCTTGGTCCACATGCCCCCCTGGGCCCAGTCTGAGCTTGTTTCACTTGTCTTCAAGTTCTTCTGGAGTGGCAAGAGGGATTTGGTTGCTCGGAATGTGGTTATTCATGCTAGGGAGAATGGTGGCTTCTCTGTTGTCTCTACCGGCTTTAAAGTGCAGTCTCTCTTGGTCCAATGGATCAAGCGCTTTGCGTCCTCCCCGAGTGGCTGGGTTGGCCTGATGTCTTTTTGGTTTTATTCCCATTTTAATGCTTCGCCTATGCAGGTCTTTTCAGACCCGTTTAGTTTTGACCCTGATGTTTTGCGCCCCTTTTACGCGGCCTTGTTGAAAGCTTGGCGCGCGCTTGACGGCTCTGGATCCCCGAATGGTCTTGTCATTGCATCTTCTTCTGCTAGCCCTATTCCTGTCAATGTTATCACCTGCAAGCAATGTTACCAGCTCCTTCTGTCTTTCAACCCGTGCACTCCACATTGTGTTGTTAAGTTTCGCCCGGTTTTTCCTAACATTGACTGGCTTTCCACCTGGAACTCTCTTTTTCTCCTGCCTCTTGATAGGCAAGTCATTGATCTAAGTTGGAAGGTTGCTCATGGGGTCCTTTACACCGCCGAGCGTTTAGTTTCCTTCGGCTATGACTTTCCCCTGGCTTGTTTTTGTGGTCATCATACCGAGAGTCTTAGGTACCTTTTCTTTGACTGTCCGCTTGCCCAGAGTGGCATCTCTTGGATTCAGTCACTTTTAACACGAGCGTCTCCTTTGGCTCCGTCCATTGAGGTGCGTCCTGTGCTCTTTGGTTTTAGCAGGGACGAGTTCCGCTGCGTGCCCAAGGTCTTTGCTTACCTTTTGAATGTTTGTAAGTTTCTCATTTGGTGTCAGCGGAATGATTTCCGCTTTCGCTCGGAGCGACCGGGCGCCCTTCGGCTCCTGGCATGCTTGAAGTCTAGAGTTCGCTTTTATCTTCCCTTGCTCTTCAAGCGTTTCATCTCTGAGCGTCGTCGCCGTTATTTCAATCGTCAATGGGGTGCGAATGGTGTTGTTGGATCTGTTTCAGATGGGGTTTTTTTCTCTCGCCTTTTAGTCCTTTCGTCTTTTTAGTTTTTTACTCGCATGTTTTAATTGGTTGAATAATTGGCTGTAAATTGGTCGGTTCGCGCGGTCGCCTTAATTGGATGCACGGTGTGTGTTAGGTCCTATTTTTGGACGGTTAATTGGTCGGTCCACGTGGACGTAGTCGAAAGATCAGTATGGAAACCTGAACATTGTTGCATCCTGCATGGGACTTTCTTTTCAACATCTCTATGTCTCTAAACATCTTCCAGGTTCTTTGTCACTTGCGTTCTGGTTTTTTCTCGTCTGGAAACTTTTTTCTTGCATCTTTTTCAAGCTGTTTTTATTGGTTGGAAATTGGTCGGTCTGCACGGTCGCCTTTATTGGATGTACTGTGTGGTTTTGGTGTTTTTTATCGAAAATTGTTTTTATGTTTTTACCAAATTACGAAGTTAATATTTTTAACTATGCTCTTCTCTCCTTTTGTCTTTCTGGTTTTTCCTTTTATTTGGTCATGAATTGGTGGGTCCTCACGGTCGCCTTTATTGGATGTACTGTGTGGTTTCGGTCCTAATTTGGACTTCAATTGGTTGGTCCTCGCGGACGTAGTGTGATGATCAGTGCGGAAACCTGAACGTGGTTGTATTCTGCACTGGAAATTGTTTTTAACATTTTTAGTCAATTAGCAATTGATATTTTTAACCAATTTTTTCTTTCTTTTTTTGTCTTTTGGTTTTCCCTGTTTATTTGATTGCGATTTGGTGGGTCCTCGCGGTCGCCTTAAATTGGATGTACCGTGTGGTTTCGGTCCTAATTTGGACGTTAATTGGCTGGTCCTCATGGACGTAGTGAGATGATCAGTGTGGAAACCTGAATATGGTCGTATTCTGCATTGGAAATTGTCTGTAACCCTTTTTAGCCAAATTGCGAAATTGATATTTTTAACCAAGTTTTTCTTTCTTTTTTGTCTTTTGTTGTGACTTGGTGTCTTATTCTGCATTGGAAATTGTTTGTTACATTTTTAGCCAAATTGCGAAATTGATATTTTTAACCGTTTTCTGTTTCCCTTTTGGTCTTTTGTATTGCTTTTCCCCTCGCGTCTTTTATCCAGTCTTTTTATCCTGTAGGTGAGGCGGGGTTCGACTCCCTGGCGAAGTTGGCGGGCCGGCCTCGTATGAGGGTGCCCTCTCACCTTTGGCGGTTCTTCCCTGTATGTTTTCTGTTGTTTCTTTTCTGTAGTGAATGGAAGGGGGTCCATTGCACTACGGCCCTCGAACCGCCTCAAATACAAAAAAACTTCCAATTCTACCAAGGGCATTAGTGCATTCTGCACTAAAAAGGTTTACTTAAGACCAAAATGTTAATTGTTCAGGCCTTGTGAACGTCTTCTCGACAGCGTTTTTAGACTGCTTTGTTTTTGTTGTATTTTAGCACTTCAAAACTTTATCCTGAATTTTCTCGAAAACGCTCACATTGAAATGCTTTAAATTTCGCAGACCTTGTGAAAACTTTGTCAAGCAAAACAGAATATATTTTTTTCAAAAGAATCACACTAAATCGGTCTTGTGTTAAATGGGTGGTGACGTCATTACGTTGCTTTGGTAACTCAGATGTTGATAATTATATATTTTTTTTATTTTTCTTCAGTACAGCTGTGTTGATCGATATTCAGTTAGTTCTTTTATAGTTTCTTACAAGTTGCTCAAATTTAAAAGATATCGATCGAGCCACCTTAACACCAGTACTGAACACCCACCGCGGAAAGGAATGGTTAGCTGTTAAATAACAATGGAGAGGGGCTAAATTTATCCTTTTTTTCTCTTTTTGGCTTCACCATTTAACATTTTGTAGTGTTATGACCTATAAATACACCTGGAAGTGTTCGCTCCTTACAGTTAAAAAGACTGTAAGAGGAATGAAACATCAGTTTTAAAGCTATGGAAATACGTGATGTGTATTCCTCTATCCAGAAAAAATTATTCGAGGAATCAGCCTAATAATGTTTGAACGATTTAATGCAAGGTCTTTTGTTTCTCCCCAAAACAAGGTCGAAATTTATTGTTGGTTCGTCGTAGCAAATTGAAAGAAAACGTGTCATGTATGTTGTGAGTTAGTAAGGTTATAACTGTGCCGTTATAACTGCCCGTCTGAATATATGCAAAAAGCTTTCTGTAGTCAAAAATCGGGCGTCTGGTGGCATTCAAAACTCACATCACCTGCCAATATATGGCGGGTTTTAAAAAGATGATCGATTTAGGGTGAGGGCTATTTCGGTAAATGCCATTTCAGAGAGCTGACGAATAACTACACGACATGTTTATCAATTCCAATCCAATTTGTTTTTCAGACCAAGCGGATAATATGGAGAATGGCAAAGGTCTCAATATTGTTTATCTACTTAACTTTGAAGATAACCACAGCTACTTGGGAATATAATTACGAAGAAAGATCTCAAAGGGGAATGGCACTGTTGAACCAAACATACAAGTCTGTGTACACTGAAGACTATCCCGGCTGCCTTACAGCCTGTGTGCATGACTCACACTGCAAAAGCTTCAACTACTGGTGGCATACCTCACAGTGTGATTTGAACAACATAACGAAATATGCAGCTGGGGCAAATTTCTTCAAACGGGATATTTCTTCCACGTACATGGGGTTGATGAGAGAACCACCAGGTATTTTGAGTAACTAAACTGCAACTTTTCATGACGTTCATGCCTTTATATCACTTAAACTAAAGCGTGGCTCCAAAACACAGGTCATGGGCGTTCTTCTCGTCCAAGTTCCCTTTTTTAGAATTCTTCAGTGTTGCAGATGCTTAAGTGTAAACTGATAAATCAATATTAATGAAGCATGTCAATATTATTGCAGTATCCCATTATATACGCCGAAGCTGGGGGCTTATAACAGTTAAAAAGTGAGAACATAACGCATAGTTTTGCCTTTAAAGACGGGCTTATTACCAGGATGTTTACGCAATATATATTTTTATACTTTTGTAAGTAGCCAATGAATAAGGATATAGCGACATCTCTTTTTAAACAGAATCATTCTGCAATTTAATTTGGTTTGATACCTCGCGACTCAATTGCCAAACAACGATGGTTTTTAAGCCCCAGAAAACCAACGACATAACCAATCTATCTAGATCACAAACCAAAGTATCTTAGTTCGAGTTCTCTCAGATAACAACTTGATCTGCCACTTTTTTTAATCGAAAGTCTATTCTTGTCAAAGGCTTGTACATTGAAGAGGAGCCTTAAAGGGTAACTGGGAACTGGGATTTGGAAATCAGAAAAACAATAAGCTTAAAAAAATGGGATGGTACCCCCTTCGGGACCCTTATAAAGCTAAGCAAAAATGAATATTTTACTTATTTTGCTTTTTCAAAGTTTGCAAATTCGATTTCGAGGACGGAATTGATGACTGGGAAAAGACTGGTACGGCGTTTAACAACCAGCCGACCTATGGTGATAACACTGCATTACGAGGAAGACCTTCTGCCGGCCAACAGGGCGACTGGTGGATTGGAACATTTGAATACCGTCCCTCCAAAACGGACCCAGCGGGAGGAAGGCAACGCGACGGACCACAAGGAACTCTTACTTCCCCATTCTTTAACATCAGAGGCAAAACTATCTCATTTCTGATTGGCGGAGGCTGCGATATAAATTTCATCAGGGCAGAATTACTTATCGATGGCCAGGTTGGTATCATATCAATCGTGTTTACGTTAACAGTAAAGTTAAACATGCCGGATTAATCAAAATTAGGGTGTTGTGAACTTGAAGGACAGCTACATTCTAAATGTACTTGATTTGACTGTAATTTTACACTAAAGGGTTGATTTCCGAGATTCGAGGACTTATGGTAATAGACAAAGGTAACCACTGTGCAAACTTTGTTCTCAGTAGGAGAAAACGATCCAGAAAATTTGGCCTTGGATTGTTTTTTATTGTCGTTGTTGTTGATTAAAAAGATAATTCAGGCTGTTTAGAGCGGTTTTCATTTGAGTGTCGAAAGTAATTCGCGTTTGCGTTGGTTTTGCATTACTACGCTTAGTGATTGGTTTAAAGCTCTCGCGCCACTTTGTTAGCCAATCAGATGTAAAACCAAAACCAATCGTGACTCGCTCGCGCACGTTTTCCCGCGCTTCGTGCTGGCTACATGTAATTCCTTCGAGTTTTGATTGGTTTAATGGATTGTATGTGTACTTTATGATTGGCTAGAGTGATTACTTTGGCTTTGGTTTTACGACACTCAATTGAAAACTGTTCTAATAGTAACTATGTAGTTTCCTCGTCAATGTTTAGTTCGTATTATTGTGATGCAAAGTATCAAATAATGGGGACGGATTTTAAGTCACAACTTGTCCTAGAACCGTCCTTCTTGAGCAAAACTGGCAAACCCCTCTTCAACAAGACCAGATTAAAGCATGATGCATATTCCCTGTATTTTTGCAGGCTGTCAGGACAGATACCGGTGAATGCCAAGATAGCATGGTTCGTAAGACCTGGGATGTCGGAGCTTTCATTGGTCAACGAGCACAAGTAAGATTGGTCGACGCCAGCTCTGAATCTTGGGCTATTATCAACTTTGACGATTTAAAAGGCGACATAAGCTGTGAAGAATACTGAAGACAGTTAAACAAAGAGCAGAATGTTTTGCAAGATGAATTGCAAAATGAAAAGCTAAATTGAAACTTGTTTTGTGGCATTTAAGGTTAAGGCAGCTAGTGCCGAAGCTTCCAGGAAATCAACAATATATATAAAATAACTATAGATAAAAGATAGTGATAATGGATTAAGAATGTGAACCTAAGATTACGTTTTTGGGTAGTTACTTAACTGAGGCAAGGCAGGCGCCTGTTTCTGCCAACTGAAGTGTTTTCTTGCATTTAATTAAAGTTATTGTTTGGTGATATTTATGTCTTAAGAACAAAGTTTAGGAATTTTTGTGATTGTGAACGTGACTTGAATTTACCAATAATGGAACTAATATATTTCATTTCTATCCATCAACCGTGGGGAATCATGTCTCAATCTTGACATTTACTCAGTGAGAACTACTTCTTCTATAGAGTGCGCTCATGGCGGCCATATTGGAGGAGTGAGACAATAAAATGATTTTCCTTTGGGAAAATAATCATTTTTATGCAAATATGTTTTATTGTTTGACTCCTACAGCATGGCTGTCGTGAAAACGCTCTATTACCACCAAATCTCATTACTCTGCAAACCGAGGTGGGTGTACTTCTAAATTAATTTTGTTTATGGATCTTAATCTAATTTGGGCGCTGCCTCATGTTTACAGTTTTGTGGAGTAGCTAAAACATAATAATAATAATAATAATAAATAAAACCTTTATTTGAGTGTCAAAAACTAAAATAGCAGTAATAAAACCACTAAATGGGGACACTTTAAAGTAAAAGAAAAATAACAAAATCGAAATATGCTCTGCCATCTGCCATTTTGATGTTTTTGTTGTCTTGGTATAACTAAGGTTTTACCCCGGTAAAAAGTTACTTGTACTGTATTATCAAGAATAACTATCTACCGATAGATTTGATGTAAAACCATTTGTATTATATGTAACATAAGTGAAACATCTTGATTGACAATCGAAATGATATAGAATGTACCTTATGATTGAGTGATTTATTAGTAAGTAAGGAAAGATAACAAGATATTTGCATCTCATTAATTATTGGTATGTTGGTATGGAAAGTATCATTTTGGATTCTTAACCCTATTCAGACCGGGGGGGGGGGGGGGGGGGGGGGGGGGGGCTTTTGAGGCCCGCGCTGACTTTGAACTTTTATAACTTTTTTAAGATTAAATCAAACGCTCCCAAACATTCTGAGTTTTCCTAAAATTTATCTGGCAACAATTTGGTAGGGTTGGATGATGTGTCATGAACTTGACATCACCATGGCAACGGCATTTTGACAGGCATGTTTTCCCAAATTTGTAATTTTGCGTGTTTCTGTCAATAAAAATCAACTTAAATGTAATTATTTTTACATTTTTACGGGTTTAAAGCACATTTTTATTGATTTTGAGTACTTTGCAATAATTTTGGGTGGTTTTCGGGCATTTTGGACAAATTTTGAAATCCAAGATGGCGGATCCAAGATGGCGGCTGTTTTGACATCATGATGTGATTGTCACGTGATGTGACGTCACCATCTCACGTGACATATACCAAAAGAGAGATTTTCGGACAAACAATACATCCTATAAGTTTCATTGTGATTGCTTAAATATTCTGGAAGTTAGATAGGGGGGGCTTCCGAAGCCCCCCCCCCCGGTCTAAGAAGGTCCAAAAAAGCCCGGTCTGAATAGGGTTAACAGAACCGCACAACTTTGATCTTGGAGCCGTTCATCTTGAGAAAAAAAAACTGGCAAACCCCTCTTTATCAAGACTTGATTAAATCAAGTACTTTTTTCGTTATTCATGTATTTATTTTACTCAATTTTAACATCATTACTTGCTATAGGCCTAACACGCTTCATTATACCGAGGGTAAATAAAGTTTTCATTCGTTCATTAAGCAACCAACGCTGTAACACTAAGTCAGGAAAGTAGAAGAAAGGGAACTGTGAGTCAAGACGTTTGAAGAAGAAAGACTGAAGTTAAAGAGAACAAGATTGTGATTATGAAATTATACCAAGCCATTAAATTCCATCCAATGTATCGTTTAGAGCACAGCACATTTTGTTTCACGATATATAATTTCGAACGTGTTATGAATAAAATTGACTTTCACTGTTGCTGTGTTGTGCTCATTCTTGTCTTACTCTGCGTTACTTCCAATTTGCTCATGAGTGACTGTAAATCACTCACTCTCAGTTTCGCACTTTGAGGTACTGACAGTCACTCATGCGTTGGGATCAACTCAGAGTGACTCACTTTGAGTTACTCAGAGTAACGCACTCTAGATCTGAGTTACTCACTCTGAGTTACTCACTTTTAGTTACTCACTTTGCGTTACATATATACTCACTTTTCGTTACTCAGTTTGCGTTACTCACTCTGAGTTACTAACTTTGATTTACTCACTTTTAGTTACTCACTTTGCGTTACTCACTCTGAGTTACTCACTATGATTTACTCACCTTGATTTATTTTCCTTGATTTACTTGCTTTTAGTTACTTACTTTGCGTTACTCACGTTGCGTTGCTCACTCTGAGTTCCTTACTCAAAGTTTCTCACCATGAGTTACTCACATTGAGTTGCTAACTCTACTTTTAGTTACTCAGTGTTGAGAGTAACTCATGAGCAAGTTGGAAGTCACTCATGATCAGAGTGAGTAACTCAGGGTAACGTATTCTGCGTCACTCACTTTGAGATATTCAAAGTAACTTATGAACAAGTTGGGAGTGACGCAGAGTAAGACATGGGCACGTTGAGAGTAACTCATGAGTAAGTTGAGAGTAACTCAGAGTAACTCATGAGCCAGTTGAGAGTAACTCATGAGTAAGTTGGGAGTAATTCATGAGTAAGTTGGGAGTAACTCAGAGTAACTCATGAGCCAGTTGGGAGTAATTCATGAGTAAGTTGGGAGTAACTCAGAGTAACTCATTAGCATATTGAAAGTAGCATACACTAAAAGCGAATGCAAAATTTCCGCGTCATAAACTTCAGCAACGGGAGTATTGAATCCTAGTGGGTAGGAAGTTTCCACTGACCGGTAAGGAGCAGTTCGAATGAGAAGCAATTCAAATTCAAATGATTCAAACCTAACCCTTTTTCTCACAGTCAAACTGGGTACAAGGGTATGCAGTTTTATGCTGCACTAGTAAAATTATTCGGCACCAAAACATGAAAGCGGAGCAATCACTCCCACTCCAACTGCATCTCCCCTGCGCCCCGGTTCACCGCTTATGTAACTCAGAGTAAGTCAGGGCAATCGCACAGAGTAGCTCATAGTAACTGACAGCAAGTTCGGAGTAACTCGGCATAAGCACACATTTAATTCGGAGTAGCTCAGAGTAACTCTGCGTCAGCTCAAGGGTAACTCAGTGTAACTTCGTTCAATCGGTAAGATTAAAAGTGATGAGACTGATGATATGCACGCAAAAGACGTTAGCTCCAAGCAGCCCACCGCCCCCCCCCCCCTCTCCTCATGTAACTTTCAAAATAATTAAGCACAAATGATCAATGTGTTTACAAACATCATAACCTTCAAAAAAGTCGTGCAATATTTTTCCATGCAGTGAGCGACTTTCAGAAGCTATTACCCTTTCTGTTCTGTTATGTTTTAGCTGCATTCGTGTCGTGTATAAAGGATGGCTAACAAAGTTGTGTTTCTGCTTTTCAACAGATTACTGTTCTTGCTACTTATCAAATGGAAAACCTCTATCTCCTAGATAGATTGGCTCCGCAGTCAGGTTGTAATGGATAATGCAGAGTTTAAGCTAGTCAGGCTACAATATGAATACTCTGAAGTTCTTTGAAATCCTCTGAATGTGATGGCCAACCTTCAATGGTTTGAATTATCTATTTGACTTTCCAAAATCAGATCTTTGAAACCACTTAGTAGTTTATACTTTAAATGAGCGCCATTTCCGGAAGCTTGAGCAGCTCGACAATTTTATGTTACAGTTACCCTAACAAAACAAATTCGCCCTACGATCTAATCGTTTGATGTGCACCAGCATAGCATATTGAATGTATTGGGTCCTGATATGCTCATGAGAAACCACTATACTATTGTTTTTGTTGTTCGGTTTCCTTAGGCAGCTCGCGCCTTTGGGTGCTTCCTCTTCTTTCTCGCTCATTTTATACACGGTTTAGATCCAAAACCGCTCCAAGAATTTAACAAGACTGGCCTCCAACGTTTGATTATGCACCGATAAAAGGCATTCAGTCATCCTGAACCACACAAAATGGCAACAAAACTTGAATTGTTTTTTACCACAAGAGATTTGTCAACGAGTCAAACACCATGTACGCTGCACATGAATGCCCAAGGTCTATATGATTTTTCAATACAAGAACACAAACCTCGGTTTAATTGAAATTAAAAGTCTAATAAGGAGGCGCAGTGGCCTAATGGTTAGCACGCTGGACTCTGGATCAAGCGCTAGCCGGAACCCTTGTGTTGTGTTCTTGGGCAAGAAAATTCACACCCATAGTGCCTCTCTCCACCATGGTGTATAGATGCGTACGGTGAATAATGCTGAGGGGTAACCCTGCAATGGACAAGCATTTCATCAAGTGGGTGTAAAAATACTTCTTGTTGCTTAACGCTACAGAAACCGGGAATACGCTCTGAATCTATCTTACCTTCTAAGCAAACAGACACAATATAAAGTGGCCTATTTCAAAACGTAATAGGTCAAAAACGCTACCCATTTGGTTGGCAGATAACGATTCTGAAGTTGGTGGCTGTCCTCATTTCTGAGTGAACCACGAACGCAAGCGGAACGATACAATAATTTTTCGATTGCCCGGTCTTTAGTTTGCTCTTTCTTTATTTCCGCTACATTGTGAATTGGCATCTATACTAGGGCCGTGTACACACTGATGCAGTGGAAACCCAGTATCGCCTTCCCCTTTGTAAGTCCAAGGTTTTATCTAGTATCACGAACGATACTCTTCAGACCGGCCAAAGTCACTAACAGTAAAATGTGTTGGAACAAAACCCCGCTTATAGCAAACCCTTGTTACAACCAATGAGTTTTCAAAGTTCCTTGACACTTCTTCATATCGAGGTTTTACTGTATTGAGTGTAGAAGGTAAACAAAGCGGCAAATGTTCCTGGTATTTATTGAATCTGATGATAAAGAATTGCCAAACGATGATTTAAACTAATGTGGATCGATTGTTGCCCGATTGTCCAAATTAACACTACTCTAGGAACGCACCAACGAAACAGATGATAGAATTATTGTTGTGTAATTTTATTCATCTTCGGTCACAGCAATACCGTGTTTGACAAAGGTGCAATCAAATAAGTTATTGAATTGATACGACCCATACATTAATTCACGAGTTAAAAGATTTGAATTCCGTACCGTAAAAAGACTTACATTTCGTACTGATGAAGAATTGAAAGAATCGATTAAGGTTAACATGGTTTCAAAACCGTCGAAACAAGGAAAAAAAAAACATTCGAATTTTTCAATACGTCTGGGCGAGCCAAAGCCTTTTTTAAGTAGAAGCGACAACATGTAAGGGTTAAATCTTTGTGCCGTTAAAACAGTTTGTGGTTTACTGGTTGTTAAAGAGTCATGTGATGTGTAAGACTTAGCTTTACTAAGATTCCCAGATAAAAATCTACAAAGAACGCTCATCAAACATACTAAATTGCCTTTAGTCTTGGTCGCAGGTAATGTCTCCTTTCAAGTCATCAAAGTTGATATGACCCCATCCACCTGAACTGTTGTCAACCAATCTTACGCGTGCTCGTTGACCAATAAAATCTCCAACGTCCCAGGTCTTGCGGGTCATTCTCTCCTGGCAATGACCGGTGGCTTCCCTGACAGCTGCATCCTGCGAAATGAAACGAATACTATATGGTGAGCTAAGGAAGAGAGGAATTCCATCCAGCTTGGAGACAGCAATACGGTAGAAATACGCACCTAGCAAAAGACCTACTTAATTAAACCGAGCCTGATAAAGGACATCTGAATTTTAGAATTTGCATCACCTTTCAGGAAATTACGGCAGGGACGCGACATTACTTTTTAAGACGATGACAAGCCCCTTCTTTTTCTTTTTTTTTAAGTAAAAATACCGAGCTTACTGCTTGTTGGCAGTCTTTGAAGGTTAAGCAGGCCTAATCCAACGAGGACTGGTTTTCACTCGAATATGGAACATTTGTAACTGAAATGACATTTAATAAAAACCCAACACATTTAAGTGACGCGTAAAAGTCTTACAATTTCGAAACAAGCCCATGTATATAGTAATGTGGAACGTCTTACTTGAGTGAAAACGTTAAAGAAGATGAATGGGATACCGACCTGTCCGTCGATGACTAACTCTGCGCGAACAAGGCTTATATCACAGCCTCCGCCAATCAGAAACGACATGTTACGGCCCCTGATGTTAAAGGATGGGGACGTAAGAGTTCCCTGGGGTACGTCGTCTTGATATCCTCCCGCGGGTACTGACTTGGAAGGTCGGTCCTCGTGTGTTCCAATCCACCAGTCTCCCTGTTGGCCGGCAGGAGCTGAGGGGCTTCCTCGAGCTGTAGGGTTATCACCATAGGTCGGCTGGTTGTTAAACGCTGTGCCCGTCTTCTCCCAGCCGTCGATTCCGTCTTCGAAATCAAACTTGCAAGGCTGTAATGCAGGTTCAAGCCCACCAACTGTGTTTGCAAAGAGCAGATCATTGATAAGAGATACTACAAAAAGGTTTCGGACTTTAAGTTTAAACGTTTTCACGGCGCATGACTACTTTTTCCAGAAAAAGCTTAGCCCCATTACCTAATTTTTTAAATTACCAAAATACTCTCGACATTTCATTTATTTCCTGCCAGCGTACATAGTACACAAATTATACACAGTTGTGGCAAAAAAAAATATTTTGAGTTTGCTATTATTACATTGCAAAGTTAAACAACTTAGTTTCACTGAAGAAATCCTGCGTCTATAGGCTACACCAACGAGTGTTCAAAAACACGCTCTACTTCGTTTGCTATCAAGCCAGCAATAATGAAAAAGTTGCAATTTACTTACCAGTCTTTTCTCTCTTCATCCCCATGTATGTGGACAACAAATCCCCTTTCAAGAATTTTGCCTCAGCTGAATATTTTGTGACGTTGTTCAAATCACACTGTGAGGTATGCCACCAGTAGTTGAAGCTTTTGCACCGTGAGTCGTGCAAGCACGACATAAGACAGCTGGGATAGTCTTCAGTGTACACAGACTTGTATGTGTGGTTCAACAGTGCAATTCCTCTTTGAGATCTTTCTTCGTAATTATATTCCTCAGTTGCTGTGATGATCCTCAAAGTTTGGTAGATAAGTAAAATTGTGAACTTTGTAATGCCCCATATTCTTCGTTTCGTCTAAGAAAGAGATTGAATTGCAGCTTATAATTATGTCGTGTAGTAATTTGTCGTTGAAATGGTAACCACCCTCTTAGCCCTTCTCTGATGTCAGATGAATGACAAGTGTTTGAGCTTTCCATGCCATCAAAGACCCAGCTTGTGGACAAAGACAGTTTTTAACCCTATTTAACTAGCCTGGTGGTAGGACACAAAGTACCCTCGTTGACTTCGGACTTGTCTTACTTTTAGGTATTAGTACTTACAGAATGACAGTGTCTGCAAGTCGATTTTTTACAAGCGTGCTTTATAAGGAAACCTCATGAACCTATATTCTGAAAGCTTAAGTGGCCGTCTTTCTCAAACAAATGCCAGCGTTTTCACATCAAAACCCTGGCAACTGAAAGACTTCACCGAAGCAAGAACTAAAACAGATTTGGTTTGATTCCTTTGTAATTGCTCGGTTAATGATTGCCGGACCACCTCTTTCAGTTCTTTGGCTAGAAAGGGACGGCGCCTCATGCACTTGAGAAACACACAACTCGTGTTTACGCTTCTAAATCAAGGCCATTATTCAACTTTCGTTCTATGCCAATCAGTAGTGGTCATTATATCCTTGATTGAGGGAAATCTTGCTACTTTCTTAGAAAACTAGAAATGTTTATGAACAAATTGATATAAAAATTGTCGGTGTTCGATGCGAATAAAATATTTGCCAGCGGCTCCAAAAATGCATAATTTTCTAATTTTTTTTACGTTGCGGCGGGCCCGAAGGGGAAAAATATTTAATAGCTCAAAACGCAGGCCATATCGAGTCAAACCAAATCTGTTTTATTTCTAGCCTCGGTAAAGTCTTTCAGTTGCCGGAGTTTTAGGCAAAATATTTTTTGACGCGAATTTGAGTGGGTGTTTTTCAGAACACAAGAAGAACACAACTATATAGTTAAAAAATTCTAAAATCTTAACGACTTAGATATATTAAAAGAAATAGCTAAAATCACTTCTTCATGTTATTGGCGTTCGTTGAAAAATCGAAGTCGTAAAAAAAATTGATCGTAAAAGCAACCATTATCGCTCGCTGCTAATTCAACAGCCATCGAAGCTGGAAACGAGCTGCTTGTTCTTTCACCGTTTTGGCTTCTTTCCTGAAGCAAACGGGCACGATACTTTCGGTTTCCGTGAAGACATCAAGAATAATAACACGCAGAAACAGGCTGAGAATGAAATGCTAAAATTTAGAAACTATTGAAAATACTAAAGAGAACCGGAGAATTAAGTGCGATCCCGTGAAATATGACGTATGTTGCCGTAATGAAATGCAGCTCCATGGCGTTTCAGGATGATTTAAATAAGCGATGAAACGAACTCATGTACGCTCAGTTGGTGTTAATAACAAATACAAAATCCTGTTTTTTCCTCTTTCTCAGAAACCAAAAAAGCTTCCTTTTTCGTGTTTTTTTTTTGCAAAAGAAAGACAACAAAATTTCCTAACAAGAGAAAATTTTCATTTTTGTGAGAATGTGAGGTATACTGATACCTTAGCCAACGACGGGACTTAATTATCAGGAAAGATTTTGAGGTGAAAATTGTTTGGTCGCTTGACATAACGTTCTCATGACAACCATGTCTTCAAAGGGTTTTTCGCCAAAATTGTTTTTGTTTTTTTTACTTATTTTTCTTTCTTTTTAGTGAGAACCTTTCATAGAAAATATGCCATGTTTCATAATAAATAAATATCATTCATTCATAAATGACGAAGTATCATTTGCTTCCACTTCGTAGCTCTTGAGGTATAACTTGAAAATTTATTTTCAGGTTTAAAAATTCAAAAGTAGCACGAAAATATCGGTTTTGGTGACGACTCAGAAACACGTTCACCCTGGTGGACATAAAACAATCTTTAAATGCTTTATTTACAAAACGAAGTTCGCAGTCTACACCAAACTTTGCCTATATAGATTAATGTTATCATGTTTAGAATAGGAATAAAAATAACGTAGCAGGATTAACAGTTAAGATCAGTTACATGTAATAATTTTGATGACGCCAGAATAAAAATACCAGTCAAAGCAGACAGTAGTTTTATTCTTTCACAATTTCAACATATATAATATGCTTTACCATTCATTTCCGTTCGACAAGCCACAGCTTTTTCGATATCCCTTTATAAAGAAATATTCCAGCATTGGATACATTAATGTTAGTGACACTTCTTTGCATGACTGATGTTTTTTTAATCTCATTCTAATTGCGACAAGCGGGAAATTCTTACAAATTTAGAACATACTAGTAAACATTCAATTACCAGTTCGGTTATTGTCATCCTTCACTTTTTTATTTCTTCCACGCCTGTGCCTTGAATACGAAAAATTTAAAGATATTTGTACTTCTGTAATTGTCATCAACAGTTTAATTTATGTTGAGATGAATATCGTCTTGCAATGTTATCTTTCGAATCGAGAAAATGTTTTGGCCGTTTAAAGAGTTAAAATGAAAACGCTTACCAAATCAAGTCTCTGTGTCTTCATTTTCGCGTGAATGTTTGCCCCAATGCAGTTGTCAACACGAATAACATTCACACATAAGCGTTGAGCTAATTTGTCTTTGCTTTACTTGAACACCTGAAACCTGGCATGAATCTTTTGACTTTCTAAATAAAAAATGAGATAGATGCACTATTGTTGAAGAAGCTGGTAGGTATTTGCGTGTTGAATATGAGGACGATTTTTTTTTATTGACGCACTCACTACACTTCTATAGCCACATTATTCTACTAGCTACTATTTCATATTTCATATTTTTCCCTAATGTCATTTAGCTTTTATATCTCGATGAAGAATTTCTTGTATGTTTATTTTTTAAGTTTGATGAATCGTAATTCATAACAGCTGTATCCATCGTTGTTTATATCAGGTTTCTTTCGCGTTTTTCTACTCGTTATTCTAACTAATAATTTGAGATTCAACTCAATTAATTTAAAAGTAAGTTTTGTACATCAGAAAAATGACTAGCAATATTATGCCATAACTCCTTTAAGAAAACATGTTTGTTTTTATGGGTAATTGTACAGCACAATTTTCTAAAGTGTTTTCTTATACAAGTTAAATTGGCATCACGTATTTAAGTATAAATAATTAAATACATAAACTCGTCAGGCAAGAAACAAAAAGTTCACTTATATTTGTTTATTTTTCTCATCCCTTTAAAGAAACAAGAGTCTACAATAGTTTCTAAAGAAAACTGAACGTGGGGGTATTACATTGTTTAGAGCTTTCAATTACTCTACTATAAATTACAGCTAGTATAATGAATTACAAACACTGATACGCATACAAATAAATGAAAAGAAG
Organism: Oculina patagonica; assembly: GCF_052425735.1. Taxonomy (NCBI): domain Eukaryota; kingdom Metazoa; phylum Cnidaria; class Anthozoa; order Scleractinia; family Oculinidae; genus Oculina; species Oculina patagonica. The sequence continues at coordinate 44,793,742 of NC_135761.1, forward strand.
TTATTAACGATAAAAATAAATACTTCAACGAAAATGATACTACTTCTTAATAAAATAAAGGTGTAAAAAATGTTTGTCTACACAAAGTTTTCGACGTATACTTTTTTAAACCTTTTTTCTTCTTTTGAAAATGTTCAAGGAGCTTGTTTTTTTTGCCTTGTTAGTCTATATCTTGTTCTAGCAATAAAGCCACACAATGTATGATAGCTGTTACTACATCTTCTACAATAGATATAATATTTACCAAATAACAAAATTTGATTAGTTAAAGTTTTTTTACAATATCAAATTTTCCAAAAATCGAATTCAACTTATTAATCGTCCCAATGTAGGCATAATTATCTCTTAGCCAGGACAAGATAATTAAGATTCCAAAAATCGAAGACTGTCCTTAGCAAAAGTGAGTAAAGTATCCTACAGGAGTAAGTAAATTCTTTACGGATTCAATTGCTTCTTCAAAGAAAGTACAGCTTAATGTTTGAATTAACAATATATCACTGAGTCTCTCATTAGCAAAGACAATACAATTTAGAATTGTGCATTGCAACGCCCTGATCTAAGGTTTTAAAGTGGTTTGGAAGGCTAACGAATAAACCCCTCCCAATTGATTAAGGTGTTTGACTACTTGTTTCTTAAGTTCTACAGCAATGGGTGGAATCTGTTTTTATTGCAGAAACCTTTGGTGGATCTTTTTAGAGAGGTGTCAAAAATTGCAACCAAATTACCGCTTTGCATCCTAGTTTGAATATTAAGAGAGGGGTCGATGGAAGCTTCAATGGAAGCTTAACGGGAGAGCGTCATTCTGCAGGAAATGAGTTATTAATATTCACAAGCAATAATATTTGTTTGGGGTATGTTTGTTTTGTTTGGGGATAATGCCATACGAAAAAGAATTGTTTGCGTATCTTTGCTAAACGTAACCTAAATTTACTTTGTCCCTTCGATCCAGTACATTGAGAAAACAATCTGCAGTATTTCCGTATCTGTGGATTGTTCCATCCATAACGGCAAGTCCAGTTCTGAGGTGTCATTT